>NC_090375.1:60045886-60199367 GCF_036365525.1 Heterodontus francisci | reverse complement strand
TTCTCTGTCCCCTCTCGTCTCTCCCTGTCCCCCCGCTCTCTCTCTCCCTGTCCCCCGCTCTCTCATCTCTCCCTGTCCCTCCCTCTCTCTGTCTGTCCCCCATCTCTCTCTGTCTGTCCCCCCTCTCTCTCACTCCCTGTCCCCCCTCTCTCTCTCTCTCCCTGTCCCCCCTCTCTCTCTCTCTCCCTGTCCCCCCTCTCTCTCTCTCTCCCCCTGTCCCCTCTCCCTCACTCTCCCTGTCCCCCACTCCCTCACTCTCCCTGTCCCCCCTCCCTCACTCTCTCTGTCTCCCCTCTCTCCTCTCTCTGTCTCCCCTCTTCTCACTCTTCTGTCTCCCCTCACTCTCTCTGTTCCTCCGTCACCCCCCTCTCTCACTCTCTCTGTCCCCCCTCACTCTCTCTGTCTCTCCGTCACCCCTCTCTCACTCTCTCTGTCCCCCCTCTCTCACTCTCTCTGTCACCCCCCTTACTCTCTCTCTCTCTCCGTCCCCCCTCTCTCTGTCGCCCCCTCTCTCTCTGACCCACCCCCCCCCACTCTCTTTCTCACCTTCCGTGAACACCTCTCTCACTCTCTGTCCCCCCTCACTCTCTCTGACCTCCCTCTCTCTCGCTGTCGCCCCTCTCTCTCACTGTCCCCCCTCTTTCTCTCACCTTCCTGAACCCCTCTCTCACTCTCTGTCCCCCTTCACTCTCTCCCTGTACCCCCTCTCTCTCTCTCCCTGTCCCCCCTCTCTCACTATCCCTGTCCCCACCTCACTCTCTCTCTCTGTCCCCCCTCTCTCTCCTCTCTCTGTCGCACCCTCTCTCTCTCTGTCCACCCCTCTCTCTCTCTGTCCCCCCCCCACTCTCTCTCTCACCTTCCCTGAACCCCTCTCTCACTCTCTGTCCCCCCTCCCTCTCTCCCACTCTCTGTCTCTCTGTCTCTCTCTCTGTCTCCCCCCCTCTCTCTCTCTCTCTCTCTCTGTCCCCCCTCTCTCTCTCTCTGTCCCCTCCCTCTCTGACCCCCTCCCTCTCTCTCTCTCCCCCTCTCTCACTCTCTCTCTCTCCCCTCTCTCACTCTCTCTCTCCCCCCTCTCTCACTCTCTCTCTCCCCCCTCTCTCACTCTCTCTCTCCCCCTCTCTCACTCTCTGTCCCCTCCTCTCTCACTCCCCTCCCTCTCTCTCTGTCCCCCTCTCTCACTCTCTCTCTCCCCCCTCTCTCACTCTCTCTCTCCCCCCTCTCTCACTCTCTCTCTCTCCCCTCCCCCTCTCACTCTCTCTCTCCCCTCCCTCTGTCCCCCTCTCTCACTCCCTCTGTCCCCCCTCTCTCACTCTCTCTGTCCCCCTCTCTCACTCTCTCTGTCCCCCCTCTCTCACTCTCTCTCTCACTCTCTCCCCCCTCTCTCTCTCTCACTCTCTCCCCCTCTCTCTCTCTCACTCTCTCCCCCCTCTCTCACTCCTCTCTCTCTCTCTCCCCCCTCTCTCACTCTCTCTCTCTCTCTCCCCCCTCTCTCACTCTCTCTCTCTCTCCCCCTCTCTCACTCTCTCTCCCCCCTCTCTCACTCTCTCTGTCCCCCCTCTCTCACTCTCTCTGTCCCCCCTCTCTCACTCTCTCTGTCCCCCCTCTCTCACTCTCTCTCTCTCTCTCCCCCCTCTCTCACTCTCTCCCCCTCTCTCTCTCTCTCTCACTCTCTCCCCCCTCTCTCACTCTCTCTCTCTCTCTCTCCCCCTCTCTCACTCTCTCTCTCTCTCTCCCCCCTCTCTCACTCTCTCTCTCCCCCCTCTCTCACTCTCTCTCTCCCCCCTCTCTCACTCTCTCTCTCCCCCCTCTCTCACTCTCTCTCTCCCACCCTCTCTCCCCCCTCTCTCACTCTCTCTCTCCCCCCTCTCTACTCTCTGTGCCTCCTCTCTCTCTCTCTCTCTCTCTCTGTCCCCTCTCTCTCTCTCTCTCTGTCCCCTCTCTCTCTCTCTCTCTGTCCCCTCTCTCTCTCTGTCCTCTCTCTCTCTCTCTGTCCCCCCACTCTCTCTCTCTCTCCCCCCTCTCTCACTCTCTCTCTGTCCCCCCCCTCTCTCTCTCTCTATCCCCCCTCTCTCTCTCTCTCTCTATCCCCCCTCTCTCTCTCTCTCTCTGTCCCCCCCTCTCTCTCTCTGTGCCCCCTCTCTCTCTCTCTCTCTGTGCCCCCTCTCTCTGTGTCCTCTCTCTCTCTCTCTCTCTGTGCCCCCTCTCTCTGTGTCCTCTCTCTCTCTCTCTGTGTCCCCTCTCTCTCTCTCACTCTGTGCCCCCTCTCTCTGTGTCCTCTCTCTCTCTCTCTGTCCCCCCCTCTCTCTCTGTCCCCCTTCTCTCTCTCTCCTCATCCCCCCTCTCTCTCTCCCTGTCCCCCCTCTCTCTCTCCCCTGTCCCCCCCTCTCTCACTCTCTCTGTCCCCCCTCTCTCACTCTCTCTCCGTCCCCCTCACTCTCTCTGACCTCTCTCTCTTTCTCTGTCCCCCCTCTCTCTCTCTCTGTCCCCGTTCTCTCACTATCTCTGTCCCTGCTCTCTCACTCTCTCTGTCCCTGCTCTCTCACTCTCTCTGTCCCCGCTCTCTCACTCTCTCTGTCCCCGCTCTCTCACTCTCTCTGTCCCCCCTCTCTCACACTCTCTCTCTCTGTCCCCCTCTCTCTCTCTCTGTCTCCCCTCTCTCTCTCTCTGTCTCTCTCAGACCCCCCCACTCTCTCTCTCTCTGTCCCCTTCTCTCTCTCTGTCCCCCTTCTCTCTCTCTCTGTCCCCCCTCTCTCTCTCTCTGTCCCCCTCTCTCTCTCTCTGTCCCCCCTCTCTCTCTCACTCTCTCTGACCCCCCTCTCTCACTCACTCTCTCTGACCCCCCTCTCTCACTCACTCTCTCTGACCCCCTCTCTCACTCTCTCTGTTCCCCCCCTCTCTCTCTCTCTGTTCCCCCCCTCTCTCTCTCTCTGTTCCCCCCCTCTCTCTCTCTCTGTTCCCCTCTCTCTCTCTCTCTGTTCCCCCTCTCTCTCTCTCTCTGTTCCCCCTCTCTCTCTCTCTCTGTCCCCCCTCTCTCTCTCTCTCTGTCCCCCCTCTCTCTCTCTCTCTGTCCCCCCTCTCTCTTGTCCCCGCCTCTCTCTCTCCCTGTCCCCGCTTCTCTCTCTCTGTCCCCGCCTCTCTTACTCTCTGTCCCTGCTCTCTCACTCTCTCTGTCCCCCCCCACTCTCACTCTCTCTGTCCCCCCCCCCCACACTCTCTCTCTCTGTCCTCCCACTCTCTCTCTCTCTCTGTCCCCGCTCTCTCACTCTCTCTCTCTCTCCTCTCTCTCACTCTCTGTCCCACCTCTCTCTTTCTGTCCCAAATCTCTCTCTATGTCCACCCCCCCCCTCGCTATCACCCCCCTCACACTCTCTCTCTCTTTCTCCCTCTCTCTCTCTGTCCCCATCTCTCTCTCTCTCTGTCCCCATCTCTCTCTCTCTCTCTCTGTCCCCCCTCTCTCTCTCTCTGTCCCCCTCTCTCTCTCTCTCTGTCCCCCCTCTCTCTCTCTCTGTCCCCCCTCTCTCTCTCTCTGTCCCCCCTCTCTCTCTCTGTCCCCATCTCTCTCTCTCTCTGTCCCCATCTCTCGCTCTCTCTGTCCCCATCTCTCGCTCTCTCTGACCCACCTCTCTCGCTCTCTCTGACCCACCTCTCTCGCTCTCTCTGACCCCCCTCCCTCTCTCTCTCTGACCCCCCTCCCTCTCTCTCTCTGTCCCCTCTCTCTCTCTGTCCCCTCTCTCTGTCCTGTCTCTCTCTCTCTGTCCCCTCTCTCCCCCTCTCTCTCTGTCCCCTCTCTCTCCCTCTCTGTCCTCTCTCTCTCTCTCTGTCCCCCCTCCCTCTCTCTGTCCCCCCCCCCCACACTCTCTCACTCTGTCCCCCCCCCACACTCTCTCTCTCTCTCACCTTCCCTGAACCCCCCCTCTCTCTCTCTGTCCCCCCTCTCTCAGTATCTCTGTCCCTGCTCTCTCACTATCTGTCCCCCCTCTCTCACTATCTGTGTCCCCCCTCTCTCACTATCTGTGTCCCCCCTCTCTCACTATCTGTGTCCCCCCTCTCTCATTATCTCTGTCCCAACCTTCTCACTCTCTCTGGCCCAACTCTCTCACTCTCTCTGTCCCAACTCTCTCACTCTCTCTGTCCCCCCCCTCTCTCGCTCTGTCCCCCCTCTCTCTCACTCTCTCTTTGTCCCCCCTCTCTCTCACTCTCTCTTTGTCCCCCCTCTCTCTCTCTGTCTCTCTCAGTCCACCCCCACACTCTCTCTCTCTGTCCCCCCCTCTCTCTCTCTCTGTCCCCCCCCTCTCTCTCTCTCTGTCCCCCCTCTCTCTCTCTCTCTGTCCCCCCTCTCTTTCTCTGTGCCCCCCCTCGCTCTCTGTCCCCCCTCTCTCTCTCCCTGTCCCCGCCTTTCACTCTCTCTCTCCCCCCTCTCTCACTCTCTCTGTCCCCCCACTCTCACTCTCTCTGTCCCCCCACTCTCACTCTCTCTGTCCCCCCACTCTCACTCTCCCTCTCTCGGTCCCCCCCCCCTCACTCTCCCTCTCTCTGTCCCCCCCCCCCTCACTCTCCCTCTCTCTGTCTCCCCTCTCTCTCTCTGTCCCCCCTCTCCCTCTCTGTCCCCCCTCTCCCTCTCTCTTTCTGTCCCAATTCTCTCTCGATGTTCCCCCCCCTCTCACCATCACCCCCCTCACACACTCTCTCTCTCTCTCTCTGTCCCCTCTCTCTTTCTCCCTCTCTCTCTCTGTACCCCCCCCCCCACTCTCTCTCTCTCTCCCCCCCCTCTGTCTCTCTCTCGGAACCCCCTCTCTCTCTCTCTCTCTCTCTCTGTCCCCTCTCTCTCTCTCTCTGACCCCCCTCCCTCTCTCTGTCCCCCCTCCTCTCTCTCTCTCTGTCCCCCCTCCCTCTCTCTCTCTCTGTCCCCCCTCTCTCTCTCTCTGTCCCCCCTCTCTCTCTCTCTGTCCCCCCTCTCTCTCTCTGTCCCCCCTCTCTCTCTCTGTCCCCCCTCTCTCTCTGACCCCCCTCCCTCTCTCTCTCTCTCTCTCTGTCCCCCCTCTCTCTCTCTCTGTCCCCCCTCTCTCTCTCTCTGTCCCCCCTCTCTCTCTCTGTCCCCCTCTCTCTCTCTGACCCCCCTCCCTCTCTCTCTCTCGCTCTCTGACCCCCCTCCCTCTCTCTGTCCCCCCTCCCTCTCTCTCTCTCTGTCCCCCCTCTCTCTCTCTCTGTACCCCCCCCCACACTGTCTCTCTGACCTTCCCTGAAACCCCCTCTCTCTCTCTGACCCCCTCTCTCACTATCTCTGTCCCTGCTCTCTCACTATCTCTGTCCCTGCTCTCTCACTCACTGTCCCCCCCGCCCTCACTCTCTCTGTCCCCCCCTCTCTCACACTCTCTGTCCCCCTCTCTCTCTCCCTGTCCCCCCGCTCTCTCTCTCTCCCTGTCCCCCCGCTCTCTCTCTCTCCCTGTCCCTCCCCTCTCTCTGTCTGTCCCCCATCTCTCTCTGTCTGTCCCCCCTCTCTCTCACTCCCTGTCCCCCCTCTCTCTCTCTCTCCCTGTCCCCCCTCTCTCTCTCTCTCCCTGTCCCCCCTCTCTCTCTCTCTCCCCCTGTCCCCCCTCCCTCACTCTCCCTGTCCCCCCTCCCTCACTCTCCCTGTCCCCCCTCCCTCACTCTCTCTGTCTCCCCTCTCTCACTCTCTCTGTCTCCCCTCTCTCACTCTCTCTGTCTCCCCCTCACTCTCTCTGTCTCTCCGTCACCCCCCTCTCTCACTCTCTCTGTCCCCCCTCACTCTCTCTGTCTCTCCGTCACCCCTCTCTCTCACTCTCTCTGTCCCCCCTCTCTCACTCTCTCTGTCACCCCCCTTACTCTCTCTCTCTCTCCGTCCCCCCTCTCTCTGTCGCCCCCTCTCTCTCTGACCCACCCCCCCCCCACTCTCTTTCTCACCTTCCGTGAACACCTCTCTCACTCTCTGTCCCCCCTCACTCTCTCTGACCTCCCTCTCTCTCGCTGTCGCCCCTCTCTCTCACTGTCCCCCCTCTTTCTCTCACCTTCCCTGAACCCCTCTCTCACTCTCTGTCCCCCTTCACTCTCTCCCTGTACCCCCTCTCTCTCTCTCCCTGTCCCCCCTCTCTCACTATCCCTGTCCCCACCTCACTCTCTCTCTCTCTCTGTCCCCCCCTCTCTCTCTCTCTCTGTCGCACCCTCTCTCTCTCTCTCTGTCCACCCCTCTCTCTCTCTGTCCCCCCCCCACTCTCTCTCTCACCTTCCCTGAACCCCTCTCTCACTCTCTGTCCCCCCTCCCTCTCTCCCACTCTCTGTCTCTCTGTCTCTCTCTCTGTCCCCCCCCCCTCTCTCTCTCTCTCTCTCTCTCTCTGTCCCCCCTCTCTCTCTCTCTGTCCCCTCCCTCTCTCTCTCTCCCCCTCTCCACTCTCTCTCTCCCCCTCTCTCACTCTCTCTCTCCCCCCTCTCTCACTCTCTCTCTCCCCCCTCTCTCACTCTCTCTCTCCCCCCTCTCTCACTCTCTCTCTCCCCCCTCTCTCACTCTCTCTCTCCCCCCTCTCTCACTCTCTGTCCCCTCCCTCTCTGACTCCCCTCCCTCCCTCTCTGTCCCCCCTCTCTCACTCTCTCTCTCCCCCCTCTCTCACTCTCTCTCTCCCCCCTCTCTCACTCTCTCTCTCCCCTCCCTCTCTCACTCTCTCTCTCCCCTCCCTCTGTCCCCCCTCTCTCACTCCCTCTGTCCCCCCTCTCTCACTCTCTCTGTCCCCCCTCTCTCACTCTCTCTGTCCCCCCTCTCTCACTCTCTCTCTCTCTCTCTCCCCCCTCTCTCACTCTCTCCCCCCTCTCTCTCTCTCACTCTCTCCCCCCTCTCTCACTCTCTCTCTCTCTCTCCCCCCTCTCTCACTCTCTCTCTCTCTCCCCCCTCTCTCACTCTCTCTGTCCCCCCTCTCTCACTCTCTCTGTCCCCCCTCTCTCACTCTCTCTGTCCCCCCTCTCTCACTCTCTCTCTCTCTCTCCCCCCTCTCTCACTCTCTCCCCCCTCTCTCTCTCTCTCTCACTCTCTCCCCCCTCTCTCACTCTCTCTCTCTCTCTCTCCCCCCTCTCTCACTCTCTCTCTCTCTCTCCCCCCTCTCTCACTCTCTCTCTCCCCCCTCTCTCACTCTCTCTCTCCCCCCTCTCTCACTCTCTCTCTCCCACCCTCTCTCCCCCCTCTCTCACTCTCTGTGCCTCCTCTCTCTCTCTCTCTCTCTCTGTCCCCTCTCTCTCTCTCTCTCTGTCCCCTCTCTCTCTCTCTGTCCCCTCTCTCTCTCTCTGTCCCCTCTCTCTCTCTCTGTCCCCTCTCTCTCTCTCTGTCCCCTCTCTCTCTGTCCTCTCTCTCTCTCTCTCTGTCCCCCCACTCTCTCTCTCTCTCCCCCCTCTCTCACTCTCTCTCTGTCCCCCCCCTCTCTCTCTCTCTATCCCCCCTCTCTCTCTCTCTCTCTATCCCCCCTCTCTCTCTCTCTCTCTGTCCCCCCCCTCTCTCTCTCTGTGCCCCCTCTCTCTCTCTCTCTCTGTGCCCCCTCTCTCTGTGTCCTCTCTCTCTCTCTCTGTGTCCCCTCTCTCTCTCTCTCTCTGTGCCCCCTCTCTCTGTGTCCTCTCTCTCTCTCTCTGTGTCCCCTCTCTCTCTCGGTGTCCCCTCTCTCTCTCTCTCTGTGTCCCCTCTGTCTCTCTCTCTGTGTCCCCTGTCTCTCTCTCTCTGTCCCCTCTGTCTCTCTCTCTCTGTCCCCTCTGTCTCTCTCACTCTCTCTGTCCCCCCTCCCTCTCTCTCTCTCTCTCTGTCCCCCCTCCCTCTCTCTCTCTGTCCCCCCTCTCTCTCTCTCTCTCTCTCTGTCCCCCCTCTCTCTCTCCCTCCCTCCTCTCTCTCTCTGTTTCCCCCCCTCTGTCTGTCCTCCCTCTCTCTCTCCCCCCCTTCTCTCTCACGCTCCCTTCCTCTCTCTCTCTGTTTCCCCCCGTCTTCCCCCTCTCTCTGCGCTCGCTCTCTCTCTCTCTGTCCCCCCCTCTCTCTCTGTCCACCCTCTCTCTCTCCCCCTTCTCTCTCTCTCTGTCCCCCCCTCTCTCTCTCTCTCTCCCTCTGCCACGCCTCTCCTTCTCTCTCGCCCTGCCCCGCCTCTCCTCCTCTCTCTCTGCCCCGCCTCTCCTCCTCTCTCTCTGCCCCGCCTCTCCTCCTCTCTCTCTGCCCCGCCTCTCCTCCGCTCTCTCTGCCCCGCCTCTCCTCCGCTCTCTCTGCCCCGCCTCTCCTCCGCTCTCTCTGCCCCGCCTCTCCTCCGCTCTCTCTGCCCCGCCTCTCCTCCGCTCTCTCTGCCCCTCCCCCCCCCACCCCCCGTCTCCCTCTCTCTTTGTTACCCCCAGTCTCTCTCCCTCTTTGTTCTCCCAGTCTCTCTCCCTCTTAGGTCTCCCCAGTCGCTCTCCCTCTTCGGTCCCCCCCATCCCCCGTCTCTCTCTCTCTCTCTTTTCTGTCCCCCAGACTCTCTCTTTCTCTTCTGTCCTATGTTGGACAACCCTGTTCTATAGGGTCTTGGAAGTAGCTAGTTATTACCAAGCCAACTTATGTTCATTTGGACATAACATAGGGCGGGATAGTCAGCAAAACAATAGATTATACATGTATTAAAAAGGTGAAGTTTTATTCAGGAATATTTATAAACAACATTCAAGCCCAAGATCTGTAATTGTAAAGTGAAATGGAAATGACTAAGAGTGTACTACAAGGCTTTACCATTCCCAGGAGTTGAGCAAATAATGCTACCTGAATTCTTCCCCAATAGTTCAATATAGATCTGGAATGTTCCAGTTTCAATCTCTGGTGCTGGTTGAATGGATTGAAGCATGGCTACCCAACCCGAACCCAACCAGACTCGATGACATGAGTTGGGTTTGGGTCGGGTCTCTATTCCGGGTTCAGCATTCGGGCTCGGGTCGGGTTGGGCTGGACGTGGACAGTGCTGCCTTGCTCTGGGAAGTAATCTTCAAATAAACAATCAGAATGCCAAGCCGGAAAACATGCAGTCCGGACTCCACACTCTGCAGTAAAGCCTGGCTACCCGACTAAACCCGACTACGTGTTGGGTTCAGGTTGGGTCGGGCATTTAAAAAAATTAAAGGACTCGGGCCCGGGTTGGCTATTGTCGCGTCGGTTTTAATTTTATACCCGAACCAGGCTTTAGAATGGATCAGGGCAGGGAATCGTTCCAACTGGCCAGTGTCCTTGGATTTTGAAATGCAGAGGGAAAACAAAAAGCTAAACCAACCATTAGCCATCCCTGCCCCTCCTAACCATCAAATTCCTGTGGACTGAAGTTTCATTCCTATTTCTTCAAAACAATCCTCAAATACATTTCTTTCATAAAGTCCCTTCATCACTTTGCAATTCAGCTCTTCATCACTCAAATTGTTGTTCTCCTGATCTGACACAGTCAACCTCTTCCTCCCTCTAAAGTCACTGATCACATTAATAAATTACCTGCTGTGTAACTACAATCATGGCTTATCAGTCCATTCTTGTCCTCCACTGCTTTTAGCATTGTAACCCACTTCATTCTCCTCCACATTCCATCTCCATGGCACCGGTAGACTTGTGGTTCCATTGCTACCTGCTCCAATGATTTGTATCTAAACTAGTTTCTCCTCCTTTGGGCAAACGGTCACCTCTGGTATACCCTTGAGCTCCATCCACATACCCCATTGGTATCATGCTTAAGTACTGGGTTAGCTTTGACTTCCATGCCAATGATGTCCAACTTCACCCCGGTTCCATGGTGTGGCAACTATTTTTGACTGCCCGTTCAACATCAGTGCTAGCAGAGGCATAACTTCCTACTGCTCAATATCCACAAAACAGAAGCTATCCTGCTCAGCTCTCAATACCTATATACATCTGATGTTGGCCATCAACCTCCCTGATTGCTTGTACAGGCCAAGTTACTGGTGCAAAAGCCTAGGCTTCAGTTTAGCCCCAATTTCTCCCTTGAATGCACAATCAGTAGCTGATCTTTTGAGCCACCGCATTCCCTACCCCTGCCCATTTAATTCAAACCCACTTTACCACTCCCTATCGAAAGCCTTCTAAAAATCTCCCTCCTTCACCTCACTTAGGCCTTTCAGACCTTTCCCCTCCTCTCCCCTGCCTGCTTTGCCATTCACTTCCACCATTAACCCCCATGAAAATTTCATGGACTTACTTCAACATAAGTTAGACTGTTAGTTGCATTTATGTTGTACTTCAACATAAGTTGAAGTGCAACATAAATGCAACTAACAGTCTAAGCTCAGATATTTAATACCACAGTAATGTCACATTCTTCTGAAAAACGGGGCGAGATTTTAACACACTCAAAATCCATCCACTTGAACTGAGTTCAAATTGGGGCCATGGTCACTCATTAAAGCAAACCTGCAGATTTGTTAAAGCAAAGAACATGCTGGTCCTCCTGGCCACTACTAGCCTGACCAAATCTAGGTACTTTGGTATGATAGACCCACATGCCAGGGACTGACGGCATCACATAAATATAAAAAGCAGCTAAGAGTGGTATCTTGGGCAAGGCAATAAAGGGCTGACAGCACCCAAGTGGGAGAGGACGAAAGTGCAGAGGGAAAACACAAGATATTCAAAATGCCCAGGTCAGAACTCTATATTATATATTACATAACACTGAAAGTGATATGAGGCATTTCTGGTTACATTTAGGAGAGTCTACAAAGTGTTCAGAACTTTAAAGATGTAGCACATTAAATAAAAAGCATTTGAAAACATTGATTTATAATGTACACTATGTCTAGAGTTGAATGAACATGAACATTTATAAGGTGTCTCATAAGAAGTTTGTTAGAAAAATTCAAGTGTATTGTAAAAAAGGGAATGTAGTATCATGTCTGGAAAGTTGGTTGGCGTCATACCTAGCACAAAGGAAGATGGTTGTGCTTGTTGAAGCCCGTCATCACTGCCACAGGATAACACTGCAGGAGTTATTCAGGGTAGTGTCCTAGCTCAAACATCTTCAGTTGCTTCATCAATGACCTTCTCTCCATCATAAGGTTAGAAGTGGGGATGTTGGCTGATGATTGCACAGTGTTCAGTACCATTTGTGACTAGTCAGATACTGAAGTAGTCCATGCCCGCATGCAGCAAGACCTGGGCGACATTCAGACTTGGGCTGATATGTGGCAAGAAACATTCGCACCACACCAGTGTCAGGCAATGACCATCTTCAACAAGAGAGGATCTAACCATCTCCCCTTGACTCTCAATGGCATTACCATCACTGAATTCCCCACCATCAATATCCTAGGTGTTACCATTGATCAGGAATTTAACTGGACGAGCTATATAAATACTGTGGCTACAAGAGCAGGTCAGAGAGTGGGAATTCTGCGGCAGCCAACCCACCTCCTGACTCCCCAAAGCTTGTCCACCATCTCCAAGGCATAAGTCAGGAGTGTGATAAAATACAATCCACTTGTCTGGCTCCAGCAACACTCAAGTAGCCCGACACCATCTATGACAAAGCAGCCCGCTTGATCGGCACTCCATTTATCACATTAAACATTCACTCTCACCACCACCAGTGCACAATGGCAGCAGTATGCATTATCTACAGATGCACTGTAGCAACGCATCAAGCCTTCGACAGCACCTTCCAAACCTGTGACCTCTACCAGCTAGAAGGACAAGCACTGCAGATCCATAGGAACACCACTACCTGCAAATTCCCCTCCAAACCACACCCCACCCTGACTTGGAATTGTATCACTGTCACTGGGTCAAAAACCTGGAACTTCCTTCCTAACAGAACTGTGGGCGTAGCTACACCACCACCTTCTCAAGGGCAATTAGGGATGGGCAACAAATGCTGGCCTTGCCAGCGATGCTCGCATTCCACAAAGGAATAAAAAAAGTTGGTTGACTGGAAGAAAACAGTGTCATGCTAGGCCCCAACCTGCCAAGAATGAGGTACATTAATTTTATCATGAACTGGAGTGAAGAAAGGACTGGGTAAATAGATCAGCCGTGGTTGGAAAAGGCATTCGCATATTAACAGACGGTGATTGGAAGGACAAAGGACCATTCCCTGACACATTCAACCCACAATGGACCTTGATCACCAGTATTGTGTGTAACAGGAGCATTCCAGAGACTAAGGTGATGCAGCCAATGACATGGTCAGACCAGTTAGTCACATGACAAACCTGCTTGGCAACCTGGGGTTTTCTGAATTGTACAAACAGTTTGAACTCAGAAAGTTTGCTCCTGGACTTAGAAGATCTCTCTTGTCTGCTCCCATCTCTTTGTCACAAGCCTCTGAATCCAATGAAGACACATGAACCCTAAGAGAGAAAAGTCTCCTACAGCGAACAAGGTTTAAGAAGAATACTGGGCACCAATGAAAAGCAAGATCTACCTACAATCAAGGACTCTACAGTGAGCTCGAAGAAGCATAACAAAAACTCTTCAGATATTGCCTCAAACTTATCCACTTTATTTTTCTTCTGCTCTTTTCTGTCTCTATTTGCATGTGTGTATCGCGTATGCATGCTAGGGTGGGCGCGTCGTGTAGCTGTAGGCATTAACCAAATTAGAGCTTAAGTTTAATAAATTTCAACTTTTCTTCTTTAAACCTAAGAAAGCCTGTTTGTGCTGGTTTCTTTGCCTTATAATTGGAAAGCAGTGAACAAGGATTCACCAAGGGGGAGCTAAAAACACAGCGTGTTTAAAATAAAACCCTGTTACAGTAAGACCAGGTGAAGGCTGAGAGGGGCCCCCAGACACCTTTCTCACCTGGTCATAACAACAGAGTTAAGGTAAATGAGTATTGTTGAGACTGGAAAAAGGTAGTAAGTAGTGTACCCCAAGTCAGTGCTGGGTCCACTTATGTTTTCAGTATATACAGAGGTTATAGACATGGGAATGGGAACACAAATTTGTTAACAAAAGAATAGGAGGTTTCGTAAATAGTGAAAAGTACCTTCAAGACTAAAATTTAAAGATAAGAGGAATGGGCTGGTAGGTGACCGATGCAATTTAATACATATAAGAATGGGAGAATAATTTTAACGGATACATTGAAGGATGTGGATGAACGCACCTTCGGGTTCAAATACATAATTCCTTGAAAGTGCAAGTATAGGTAAAGCCATAAAAAGGCCAACAGGATTTTGGCTGTTATTGAATAGCATTATCGGCTACAAGAGGAAAGAAGTATTACTACAGTTATAAAAACATTGGTTCGACATAGAGCATAGTGCGCAGTATTAGTTACCCCATTGTAGAAAGGACATCAAAGCCACAGAAAGCAAACAGTGTACATTCACCAGAAAGATAACAGGGATGATAAACTATAGTTACAAGTAGAGAAAGCCAAGGAGAGAATTCTTAAAATTATTAGGAATTTTGAGAAAGGGAATAGGGAAAGATTATTTCCTCTGTTTGGAGAATCAGTGATGAGGGGTCATTAATTTAACATTGTCACTAATGCAATATAAAAAAAATAGTTAGATGATGAGAAAGAACATGAGCTGATCATTCATTCATTTTATGCTTCTGGGACTGTGCTTTGTGCAATATGGCTGTGACATTTCCTAAACATCAACAGAGGATGCACTTCAAAAGTAATTCAGTTTGTAAAGTTCTCTGCGATATCCTGAGGATGCAAATTCATTGTTACTTTATTTCCTCCCCCCCACCCCCCCACTACTCCCATAAAGCATGTCCATCAGCGTCTACAAATAGAAAAAAAGGAGATACTCAGGGATGGAGATACTCAGTCAGAATTCCAGTGAGGGATCTTCACCTGATCCCTTATAGAATCATAAAACAGTTACAGCGCAGAAGGAGGCCATTCAGTCCATCATGTCTGTGCTGGCTCTCTGAAGGAGCAACTTGCCTAGTGCCACTCCCCCACCTTCTCCATGTAGCCCTGCACATTCTTCCTTTTCAAATAATAATCCAATTTCCTCTTGAATGCCTCGATTGAACCTGCCTCCACCACGCTCTCAGGCAGTGCATTCCCAATCCTAACCGCTCGCTGCGTGAAAAAAAGATTTTCCTCATGTTGCCATTGCTTCTTTTGCCAATTCCCTTAAATCTGTGCCCTCTCATTCTTGATCCTTAATATGTCATCTCTCTCTTTGTATATTTATCGATGTGTTATGCATTTAACAGTCATTTATCTCATTGCTGTTTATGGTACTGCGCTGTGCTCAAACTAGTTGTTGCGTTTGCCTGTGTAACAGCGACTGCTCTTCAAAAGTAAATACTTGACTGTGAAGCTGTTTACGACGTCTTGAGCACATGAAAGGCGATGTATAAATGCAAGTTTCTTCTTTATTTATTACCAATTTCTAGCATTCTTCCCTCCTTTTAAAACCAACAATTTTAATGCCGCTTTTTTATGACTCCCAGTGCTGATGCAATGTAAGAGACTAAATCTGCAAATCTGACAGGTGCAGGACTCAACATTTTGTGAATCATAGATCTGCTTCAAGTAATGTGTTGCCACTACTGTACTGGCCTTGCAACAAATCCAACAAGGATCTGCAGCAAGCTTCACGTTTAACAGGCAGACTAATGCTCATTGGTCACAGACATTGCTTCAGGACTACTCTCCCTGCTCTCCAGTATCAATGTAAAAAGCATCTTTATTAAGCATGAACTGGCCCTCTCAATGCTGAAATACCTATTACCCTCTGCTGTTCACTGCTTGCTACAAAGGATAAATCTAGAGGCTTAGAAACAAATTTGCATTTCAAATCATATCAGTGGATCAATAGCACCACACGGTACAGACTGAGAAAGCAGGAGGAAGGTAATGCAGCTTTTATTCCTCATACATAAAATAATCAGATTCAAACAGAACATTTTATAGAAATCACAAACAAAATAACGCACACAACGAGAGCTATTAGGATGTCCAGGTCATGTAGAACACAGCCCCGACAGCATAACAACACTCCTCTCCAAGCTACTGCAAGCCATTGTCTGCATTTAGTAAGAGAAGGAATGAGGATGACCTAGTTTCAGTTTAGAAAAAAAATTCTAAGGGTTTTATGGCTTGCGAGAAATCTTCATTCCCATATATGCACACTATCAATCATCCCATTTTATCCGGCATGAGCTATCAACAGAATATCCAAACCACATCAACAAGGGCCAGGACTAACAAGGACAATGACCACCTAAACTGATCTATTCATACATTGTGAATTTATAATCAAGGTGACTGATCAAAGTGTGTGAAAGAGAAACTGAGAGCAAGCCCTGGACACAGAAGAGAGAGAAGCACAGCAGAGCTCAGGGCATCAACATGATGTCTTGCTAGATCAGCTTCCAAGTAGGCAACTGTAGTTAGGAAAATAAAATCTGAGCCCACCTATGCACAAAATGGCTGCCACATTTATCCACTTAACAGGGACAACATTCCAAAGCAATTCATTGTATGGAAAGTGCAGAGATTTTTAACAGCTATACCAAGTTGTTGTTGGCATCCTTCCATCTACGAAAGATGATGCATGCACATGCAGCAAACAGTCCATTTAGGTGGTGTGTCTTCTCTTGGTGCAACTTTGCGAATGCTGTGAAGGCCAATCCTTGAGAGGCAGGTTCTGCCACAAGTGCTGCATGTGCAGCTGCCAAGTGACACTGAGTTGTTGTTGTTGATGCTGCCAAGCTGCTGCAGCAACTGATCATTGTGATAGTGCACAACAGTCCACAGGATGTGCCGCCATTTCCCTCTTTTGCCAGTTAGTGGCTCCCAAGTTTGACAGTCGACATTTAGGGCCTTCACATCACACTTGCAAGCATCCTTGGGCGCCCCACTGGTTGTCTTGCCCCAGCTACCTCACTACACAGAAGATCCTTGGGTATGCGACCGTCTTCCATTCTGCGGACATGTCCGATCCACCAGAGCCGCCTCTGTTTCATTAGTGCCAACACACATGGGAGCTCTGCCTTTGAGAGGACCGCCACATTTGTAATTTTGTTCTGGCAGGATATACAGTTATATCACTGTAAGCCTTTGAAGATTTTTCTCCCAATCAAATATCCTGACCATGTTCTCGTGTTCTGGCGTTACATATGAGCAGAACGGTACAGTGGAAGTGTGCTGGGCCCATAATCCAGAGATCAATGGATCAAAACCATTTTCTAGGTAATTCAAAAGTCTTCTTATAGGCATATAAATAGTAAAAGGATAGTAAGAGGAGGGGTGGGGCTGATAAGGGGCCAAAAAGGGGATCTATGCTTGGAGGCAGAGGGCATGGCTGAGGTACAAAATATGTACTTTAGAATTATAGAAAATTTAAGGCACAGAAAGAGGTCATTTGGCCCATCATGTCCGTACCAGTCGAAAAATAATCCACCTATTCTAATCCCACCTTCCAGTATTTGGTCTGTAGTCCTGCAGATTACAGCACTTGAGGTGCATAATTCAGACTCTTTTTGAATAAGTTGAGGGTCTCTGCCTCAAGTACCCTTTCAGACAGTGAGTTCCAGACCCCACTACCCTCTGGGTGAAAAAGTTTTCCTCATCTCCCCTCTAATTTTTCTACCAATCACTTTAAATCTATGCCCTCTCGTCACTGACCTCTCTGCTAAGGTGAAAAGACACTTCACCTCCCTCTATCCAGGCCCCTCAAAATTTTGTACATTTCAATCAGATCTCCCCTCAGCCTTCTCTATTCCAAGGAGAACAACCCCAGCTTATCCAATCGTTCCTCATAACTGTATTTTTCCAGTCCTGGCAACATCCTCGCAAATCTCCTCTGTACCCTCTCCAGTGCAATTACATCCTTTCTGTAATGAGGTGACCAGAACTGCACATTGTACTCAAGTTGTGGCCTAACCAATGAGTTATACAGTTCCAGCATAACCTCCCTGCTCTTGTATTCTATACCTCGGCTAATAAAGGAAAGGATTCCATATGCCTTCTTAACCACCTTATCGACCTGTCCTGCTACCTTCAGGGAACTGTGGACATTCACTTCAAGGTTCCTCACTTCCTCTACACTTCTCAGTATTTTCCCATTTATCGTGTATTCCTTTGCCTTGTTCGACCTCCCCAAATGCATCACCTCACACTTCTCCAGGCTGAATTCCATTTGCCACTTTTCAGCCCATCTGACCAGACCATCAATATCTTCCTCACTATCTACCACACAGCCAACCTTTGTGTCGTCTGCAAACTTCTTGATCATGCCCGCTACATTTATGTCCAAATCGTTAATATATAACCACAAAAAGCAGGGGACCCAGTACTGAGCCCTGCGGAACACCACTGGAAACAGCCCTCCGGTCGCTAAAATAGCCGTCAACGACTACCCTTTGTTTCCTGCCACTGAGCCAATTTTGTATCCACCTTGCTGCATTTCCCTGGATCCCATGGGATTTTATTTTCTTAACCTGTCTGTCAGGTGGGACCTTGTCAAAAGCCTTGTTAAAATCCATGTAGACCACATCAACTGCACTACCCTCATTTATCTTCCTTGTTACTTCTTCAAAAAATTTGATCGAGTTGGTCAAACAAAATCTTCCCATAACAAATCCATGCTGACTATCCTTGATTATCCTGTGCCTTTCTAAGTGACAGTTCATCCTGCCTTTGCATCTATATTTGCCAAGGAAGATACTGGCCAAGTCATGGTGAAAGATAAGGTAGTTCAGACACTGGATGGGCTAAAAATCGATAAAGAGGTATTAGATAGGCTGGCTATATTTAAAATTGATATGTCACCAGGACTGGATGAGATGCATCTGAGAATATGGAGGGAAGCAAAGTGAAAACTTCGGAGACACTGGCCATAACCTTCCAATCCTCCTTAGATTCAGGGCTGGTTCCAGACGATTGGAGAATTGCAAATGTTACACCCTTGTTCAAAAAAGCAACTACAGGCCAGTCAGTTTAACCTCAGTGGTGGGAAAGCTTTTAGAAATGATAATTCAGGAAAAAATTAACAGTCACTTGAATAAATATAGATTCATTAAGGAAAGGCAGCACATGTGTGTTATGGGCAAATTGTGTTTAACTAACTTGATTACGTTTTTTGATGAGGTAATGGAGAGAATGATCAAGGTAATGCGGTTTATTTGGCATACATAGATTTCCAAAGGCACTTCATAAAGTGCCACGTAACAGGCTTGTCAGCAAAGGTAAAGTCCATAGAATGAAAATGCGGCCTCAACTGGAGTACTGCTTCCAGTTCTGGGCGCCACGGTTTCAGAAAAATGTGAAGGCAGTGGAGACTGTGCAGAAAAGATTCATGAGAATGGTTCCAGGGATGAGGAACTTCAGTGACGAAGATAGATTGGAGAAGTTAGGACTGTTTTCCTTAGAGAAAAGAAGGCTGAGAGGAGATTTAATAGAGGTATTCAAAATTATGAGGGGTCTGGACAGAGTGGATAGGGAGAAACTGTTCCCCCTCATGAAAGGATCGAGAACGAGAGGGCACAGATTTAAAGTAATTGGTAAAAGAAGCAAAAGCGACATGAGAAAAAACTTTTTCACACAGCGAGGGGTTGAGGTCTGGAATGCACTGCCTGAGTGTGGTGGAGACAGGTTTAATTGAAGCATTCAAAAGGGAATTAGACACTTGTCTGAAAAGGAAGAAGGTGCAGGGTTACGGGAAGAAGGCGGGGGAATGGCACTAAGAGCACTGCTCATTCAGAGAGCTGGTGCAAACATGATAGGCTGAATGGCCTCCTTCTGCGCTGTAACAATTCTGTGATTCTGAGAAATACAAGAGTCATTTACACACAGCAGGACGGTACAAACAAAATATGACGAGTGACCAGTTGATCTATTTTGGGTGGTAGGATTTGTAGGAGGTATGTTGGCCAGGACATTGGGAGAACAATCTGATCTTCTTTGCATAGAGCCATGGAATCTTTAATGTTCACCAAATCCAGACAGTTAAACGTCTCAGCCAAAGAACAGCAATCCCTCGGCACTGTACTGAAGTGTGAACCTAGATTATGTATCAGGGCACTGCAGGAATGACAGAACACCTAAACCTCTTGTAAAATCTCTTGTAATGTTAAAATGACATTTAATAAAATTACTACAACCAAAAAAATCCTGAACACTGAAATTTAGTAAATCAAGAATATCAATTTAAATATTCTGCTGAATGTAAATATAAATTGAAAGTTCAATGTGCTGACATTTAGTACTATTCAGTAGTTGACAGTATATTTTTGGGGTATGACCTATAGTGGAACAGACATAAGATGTTACGCGTTACCAGCCCCTTGGACAGATCATCTTTAGCTCCCATATCTTCCATTGTCTACACTGCCCTTTTCAATATTCTTTTATATTCTTCCCTTTCAAACACATAACCAATTCCATTGTAATTCCATTCCATTATAATCTCAGACTCAATAATTACTTGTGGGAAAGTATATAGACGAGAAACTAAGTCAGTCTGGAAGGCAGAGCAAATACAGACCTGTTAAGGCACAAGCGAATAATGCAAGGCTGGATTGCATCTATTTTAATGCAAGGAGTCTTACGAGTAAGGCAGATGAATTGAGGGCATTGATTAACACTTGGGAATATGATATTATTGCTATCACAGAGACATGGTTGAGGGAAGGGCAGGACTGGCAGCTCAATATTCCAGGGTATAGAATCTTCAGGCGTGACAGGGGAGGATGTAAAAGAGGAGGTGGCACTGCACTGTTGATCAAGGAGTCAATTACTGCAGTAAGAAGGTATGATATCTTAGAAGGTTCCTCAAATGAGGCCATATGGGTAGAACATAAAAACAAAAAGGGGGCAATGACTTGGCTGGGAGTGTACCACAGGCCTCCAAACAGTCAGGGAGAGATAGAAAAGCAGATATGTAGGCAAATCTCAGGAGAGGTGTAAAAATAATTGGATAATAATAGTAGGGGATTTCAACTTCCCCAATATCAACTGGGATAGTCTTAGTGCAAAAGGCTTTAAGGGGGCAGAATTCTTAAAGTGTATGCAGGACAGCTTTTTGAGCCAGCACGTAGAAAGTCCGACAACAGAAGGGGCGGTACGGGACCTAATCTTAGGGAATGAAACCGGACAAGTGGTAGAAGTGTCAGTGGGGGAGCATTTCAGGGATAGTGGCCATGACTCTGTAAGATTTAATGTAGTTATAGAAAAGGACAAAGAGGGACCGGAAATAAAGGTACTGAATTGGGGGAAGTCTGATTTCAATATGATAAAACAGGATCTGGCAAAAGTGGATTGGGAGCAGCTACTTGTAGGAAAGACTACATCAGACCAGTGAGAGTCATTCAAAAAGAAAATAGTGAGAGTTCAGGGCCAACACGTTCCCGTTAAGGAGAAGGGTAGGGCCAACAAGTCCAAGGAACGCTGGATGACAAGGGATATAGAGGATTGGATAAGGAAAAAAAAAGGAGGCTTATGGCAGATTCAGGGCACCGTAAACAGTAGAGGCCCTAGAGGAGTATAGAAAGTGTAGGGGGGTACTTAAAAAAGTAATTAGGAGAGCGAAGAGGGGATATGAAAAAACAATGGCGGGCAAGATAAAGGAAAATCCCAAGGTGTTTTATAAGTATATTAAGGGCAAGAGGATAACCAGGGAAACATTAGGGCCCATTAGGGAGCAAAGCGGCAATCTGTGTGTGGAGCCGGATGACACAGGTGAGGCTTTAAATGATTACTTTTCATCTGTATTCACAATGGAGAGGGACAATGTAGGTGTAGAGATCAGGGAGGGGGATTGTGATATACTTGAACAAGTTATTAAAAGGGAGGAAGTATTAGCTGTTTTAGTGGGCTTAAAAGTAGATAAATCCTCAGGCCCAGATGTGATATATCCCAGGCTGTTATGTGATGCAAGGGAGGAGATTGCAGGGGCTATGACACAAATTTCCAAATCCTCTCTGACCACAGGAGAAGGTACCAGAGGACTGGAGGACAGCGAATGTGGTACCATTATTCAAGAAGCGTAGCAAGGATAAACCAGGTAATTACAGGCCAGTGAGTAAAGGCCTGCTACTCGACCCGAACCCGACGGAACCCGACGACATGTGTCGGGTTCAGGTTGGGTCGGGGCTGCTTTTCCGGGTCCAGCCTTCGGGCTCAGGTTGGGTCGGGTCCGGGTCAGACATACTTATCAAGGTAATTGTTAAAAGTTAAAAACATACCTCAGCTGCGAGTCCGGGACATGAAGCAGGGAAACTGAGTCTGCGCAGTGAGCGTGTGAGCGTCTCTATGATGTCATCACACTCATGCTGCAGCTTCCGGCAGATTGGGAGTTGGAAGGTAAGTAAAGGGAACATTGCGGTGGTCGGGTCGGGCTCAGGTTGGGGCGGAGCGGTGCGGGCCCGGGTCGGGTTGGGCTCAGGGAGAAAAATCAGGGAGGTCATGTTGGAGTTGTACAGAACTTTGGTAAGGCCACAGCTGGAGTACTGTGTGCAATTCTGGTCGCCACATTATAGGAAGGATGTGATTGCATTGGAGGGGTTGCAGAGGCGATTCACCAGGATGTTGCCTGGGATGGAACATTTAAGCTGTGAAGAGAGGTTGGATAGGCTTGGGTTGTTTTCGCTGGAGCAGAGAAGACTGAGGGGTGACCTGATCGAGGTGTACAAGATTATGAGGGGCATGGACAGGGTGGATAGGGAGCAGCTGTTCCCCTTAGTTGAAGGGTCAGTTATGAGGGGTCACAAGTTTAAGGTGAGGGGTGGGAGGTTTAAGGGGGATTTGAGGAAGAACTTTTTTACCCAGAGGGTGGTGACGGTCTGGAATGCCCTGCCTGGGAGGGTGGTAGAGACGGGTTGTCTCACATCCTTTAAAAAGTACCTGGATGAGCACTTGGCAGGTCATAACATTCAAGACTATGGTCCAAGTCCTGGCAAATGGGATTAGGTAGACAGGTCAGGTGTTTTTAATGCACCGGTGCTGACTCGATGGGCCGAAGGGCCTCTTCTGCACTGTATTATTCTGTGATTCCACTTGGAGAGGCAGGGATTAATCAGTGATAGTCAGCATGGCTTTGTCAGGGACAGATCATGTCTAACAAATCTGATTGCATTTTTCAAGGAGGTGATTAGATGTGTAGATGAGGGTAAAGCAGTTGATGTAGTCTACATGGACTTCAGTAAGGCTTTTGATAAGGTCCCGCATGGAAGATTGGTTAAGAAGGTAAGGGCCCATGGAATCCAGGGCAATTTAGCAAATTGGATCCAAAATTGGCTTAGTGGCAGGAGGCAGAGGGTGATGGTCGAGGATTGTTTTTGCGAGTGGAAGCCTGTGACCAGTGGTGTAGTACAGGGATTGGTGCTGGGACCCTTGCTGTTTGTAGTGTACATTAATGATTTAGATGTGAATATAGGAGGTATGATCAGTAAGTTCGCAGATGACATGAAAATCGGTGGTGTCGTAAATAGTGAGGAGGAAAACCTTGGATTACAGGACGATATAGATGGATTGGTAAAATGGGCAGAGCAGTGGCAAATGGAATTTAATCCTGAGAAGTGTGAGGTGATGCATTTTGGGAGGACTAACAAGGCAAGGGAATATACAATGGATGGTAAGGCCCTAAGAAGTACAGAGGGTCAGAGGGACCTTGGTGTACTTGTCCATCGATCACTGAAGGCAGCAGCACAGGTAGATAGGTGGTTAGGAAGGCAAATGGGATATTTGCCTTTATCAGCCGAGGCATAGAATATAAGAGCAGGGAGGTTATAATGGAGCTGTATAAAACGCTAGTTAGGCCACAGCTGGAGTACTGTGTATAGTTCTGGTCACCACACTATAGGAAGGATGAGATTGCACTGGAGGGGGTGCAGAGGAGATTCACCAGGATGTTGCCTGGGCTGGAGCATTTCAGCTATGAAGAAGGACTTTATAGGCTAAGGTTGTTTTCCTTAGAGCAGAGAAGGCTGAGGGGGGACCTGATTGAGGTATACAAAATTATGAGAGGCATTGATAGGATAGATAGAAAGAAACTTTTTCCTTTAGCAGAGGAATCAATAACCAGGGGGCATAGATTTAAGGTGAGGGGCAGGAAGTTTAGAGGAGATTTGAAGAAAAATTATTTCACCCAGAGGGTGGTTGGAATCTGGAATACACTGCCTGAAGGGTTGGTAGAGGCATGAACCCTCACAACATTTAGATGAGCACTTGAAACGCCACAGCATACAAGGTTACGGGCCAAGTGCTGGAAAATGAGATTAGAATAGATAGGTGCTTGATGGCTGGCACAGACAGGATGGGCTGAAGGGCCTGTATCTGTGCTGTATAACTCGATGACTCTACTTCATGTTTTAATAACCGTGTGTAGATTTATTTGTTTTCTTGTCTATGTCCTCTTGAAGTCTATCGGTACCTGTCATTTTACCTTCTCCCTCCTCACTGTGTAAGGCCCTAAATACATTTCCCAAGTGAAACAGCAATTTCAGTATATTTCTTTCAATTTAGTGTACTGTAGTCGGTGGGCGCAATGTCGTCTGCTTTAATTAGGAAGACTAAACGCAGATTAGGTGACTGCTTTGCAGAACAGCTCAGCTCAGTCCACAAGCATGACTCTCAGCTTACGGTCGCCTGCCCTTTTAATGTTCCACCTTGCTCCCATGCTGACCTCGGCTTCCTGCAGTGTTCCAAAGAAGCTCATCTCAAGCTCGAGGAACAGCACCTCATCTTTCAAGGACTAAGGATAACTGCAGAGAAAACTAAGAATGGAAACTTTTTTAAAGACGTCAAGCTGCCTGTATTTAACAGTATACTTGACCTACTTTAATGAAAGAAGGGCTGGCTATAACTGGCAGGCAGCTGCAATAATAAGTCAATGTCATCTTTAAAAACTCAAACTGACTCTTGCATTCTCACAGTTCCAAACCACAGACAGAACAACTGAAAGTTAAGGGGACAAAACTTCCAATAGTTTTACAGATTGGATGCGCAGTGATATTGCAGAAGTTTGCTTCAAAATAGAATTCAGCCCTAGATCTGTCATTGCACACTTTATGCTCAGCACTGAGTTCATATATTCCCCTATCTTTTTGCCTTAACACAAATTAGACAATCAGGTGCAGCTTACAACTCTATACAGAACAGTGAGTTTGGCGACCATTGAACCATGGAGGTTTTTCAGCATGAGACCACCATTTGGCCAGTTATGTTTATACTTACTCTTTGCTAGCACAATCCAAAATTACTCACACTGCCCTGCTCTCTCCCTAGAGCCTTGTGTTTTCCTCCACTTCAAATATTTATCTAATTTCCCCTTAAATGATGCAACAATCTTTGCCTCAATGTGACAAAGCATTCCACGCTCCAACAACCCACTGCATAAAATTCTCCTAACTCTTCTCCTTACTCTCTTGGTGACAATTTCAAATTGATGACTCGTTGTTATTAACTCTACATGGAAGTTGAGATATCTAGAATCTTTATACATTACCGTATCTCCAACACAGAAGTCTTCGAGGCGGCCAACATCCCCAGGATATACTGAGCCAGCGGCGCTTGAGATGGCTTGGCCATGTGAGCCGCATGGAAGATGGCAGGATCCCCAAGGACACATTGTACAGCGAGCTCGTCACTGGTATCAGACCCACCGGCCGTCCATATCTTCGCTTTAAAGACGTCTGCAAATGCAACATGAAGTCCTGTGACATTGATCACAAGTCGTGGGAGTCAGTTGCCAGTGATCGCCAGAGCTGACGGGCAGCCATAAAGGCGGGGCTAAAGTGTGGCGAGTCGAAGAGACTTAGCAGTTGGCAGGAAAAAAGACAGAAGCGCAAGGGGAGAGCCAACTGTGTAACAGCCCCGACAAACAAATTTTATCTGCAGCACCTGTGGAAGAGTCTTTCACTCTAGAATTGGCCTTTATAGCCACTCTAGGCATTGCTTCACAAACCACTGACCACCTCCAGGCGCTTATCCACTGTCTCTCGAGACAAGGAGGCCAAAGAAGAAAATAGAACGGAAACATAGGAAATTCAGAAAAACTAACCCCGTTGAAATACCCATGGTTACAAAGAGTGCGCACTAGCTTCACAATCCTCAAACTTCAATAGCCCTGAAATCAACCATTCAAAAATCCACCATCCCCTCACTAAACCACCTCCTCCAATTATATAATTATTCAGCACTGTCCAAATGAAAATCAAAGAAATATTGAAGTTAAGAAAGGAGGTAATTTTAATTTTTAAAATGAACTTCCAGTTGATTTTTTAAAAATTCAGCAACTCTATTTCTCTCAACTCTAAGTAAGCAATTTACTCCCAAGCTTCTCCTCACCTTATTCTATAACGAGCTATCAGGAAGTGCCAAGAGCAACAACCTAGAATTTTTCTCTCCAATGAAAGAGGAGGCGGTGGCATAGTCTTGCTCTCCTAGAGATCCGCTCGCAGGGAGGCGTGTCTCCTGAAGTGCTGCAATGTCCACATTGAGTCTACTGAGCTTATTGTTAATGATGGCGGTATTCAGCTGGCCTCCGACACTGGAAATATCAGAGGAATGTATGATAGCATGAAGAGGGCTTTTGGGCCAACCATCAAGAGGATCGCCCCCCTCAAGTCTAAATCAGGGGAAACGATCACTGACCAACGCAACCAAATGGACCGTTAGGTGGAGCACTACCTAGAACTGTACTCCAGGGAAAATGTTGCCACTGATATCGCCCTCAATGCAGCCCAGTCTCTGCCAGTCATGGATGAGCTGGACGAACAGCCAACAAAATCGGAACCCAGTGATGCCTTTGATTCTCTAGCCAGTGGAAAAGCCCCTGGAAAGGACGTCATTACCCCTGAAATAATCAAGAGTGCCCAGCCTGCTATACTCTCAGCAATCCATGAACTGTTTTGACTGTGGTGGGATGAGGAAGCAGTACCACAGGACATGCGCGATGCCAATATCATCACAATTTATAAGAACAAGGGTGACCGCGATAACTGCAACAACTACCGTGGAATCTCCCGCTCAGCAGAGTGGGGAAAGTCTTCGCTCGAGTCGTTTTAAACAGACTCCAGAAGCTGGCTGAGCATGTCTATCCTGAGGCACAGTGCGGCTTTCGAGCAGAGAGATCCACCACTGACATGTTGTTCTCCCTTCGCCAGCTACAGGAGAAATGTCACGAACAACAGATGCCCCTTTACGTAGCTTTCATAGATCTCACCAATGCCTTTGACCTTGTCAGCAGATGTGGTCTCTTCAGACTACTAGCAAAGATTGGATGTCCACCAAAGCTACTAAGTATCATCACCTCATTCCATGACAATATGAAAGGCACAATTCAGCATTGCGGTGCCTCATCAGACCCCTTTCCTATCCTGAGTGGCGTGAAACAGGGCTGCGTTCTTGCACATACAATGTTTGGGATCTTCTTCTCACTGCTGCTCTCACATGCTTTCAAGTCTTCAGAAGAAGGAATTTTCCGCCACACAAGATCAGATGGCAGGTTGTTCAACCTTGCCCATCTTAGAGCGAAGACCAAAGTACAGAAAGTCCTCATCAGGGAACTCCTCTTTGCTGACAATGCTGCATTAACATCACACACAGAAGAGTGTCTGCAGAGACTCATCAACAGGTTTGCGGCTGCCTGCAACGAATTTGGCCTAACCATCAGCCTCAAGAAAACGAACATCATGGGACAGGATGTCAGAGATGCTCTATCCATCAATATCGGCGACCACGCTCTGGAAGTAGATCAAGAGTTCACCTACCTAGGCTCAACTATCACCAGTAACCTGTCTCTCGATGCAGAAATCAACAAGCGCATGGGAAATGCGTCTGCCGCTATGTCCAGACTGGCCAAGAGGGTGTGGGAAAATGGTGCACTGACAGGGAACACAAAAGTCCGAGTGTTTCAAGCCTGTGTCCTCAGTACCTTGCTCTAAGACAGCGTGGCCTGGACAACGTATGTCAGCCAAGAGTGACGTCTCAACTCATTCCATCTTTGCTGCCTCCAGAGAATCCTTGGCATCAGGTGGCACCACCTTATCTCCAACGCAGAAGTCCTCGAGGCGGCCAACATCCCCAGCATATACACCCTACTGAGCCAGCGGCGCTTGAGATGGCTTGGCCATGTGAGCCGCATGGAAGATGGCAGGATCCCCAAGGATGCATTGTACAGCGAGCTCGTCACTGGTATCAGACCCACCGGCCATCCATATCTTCGCTTTAAAGACGTCTGCAAACGCGTAATGAAGTCCTGGGACATTGACCACAAGTTGCGGGAGTCAGTTGCCAGTGATCGCCAGAGCTGACCGACAGCCATAAAGGTGGTCTAAAGAGTGGTGAGGTGAAGAGACTGAGCAGTTGGCAGGAAAACAGACAGAAGTGCAAGGAGAGAGCCAACTGTGTAACAGCCCCAGCAACCAATTTTATCTGCAGCGCCTGTGGAAGAGTCTGTCACTCTAGAATTGGCCTTTATAGCCACTCCAGGCGCTGCTCCACAAACCACTGACCACCTCTAGGCGCTTACCCATTGTCTCTCGAGACAAGGAGGTCAAAGAAGAAGAATGAAAGAGAAGACGGTGGCATAGTGGTATTGTCACTGGACTAGCAACCCAGAGACCCAGGGTATTGCTCTGGGGAGATGGGTTCGAATCCCACCGCAGCAGAAGGTGGAATTTGAATTCAATTAATAAATCTGGAATTTAAAAAAAGCTAGTCTAATCATGTCCGTGAAACCATTGTCGATTGTTGTAAAAACCCATCTGGTTCACTAATGTCCTTTAGGGAAGGAAATCTGCTGTCCTTGCCTGGTCTGGCCCACATGTGACTCCACACCCACAGCAATGTGGTTGACTCTTACATGCCCTCTGAAATGGCCTCGCAAGCCACTCAGTTGTATGTAACCGCTACAAAGTCATTAAAAAGGAATGAAACCGGATGGACCACCTGGCATCGACCTAAGCACCGGAAACGGCAATGGCAAACCCAGCCCTGTCGACCCTGCAAAGTCCTCCTTACTAACATCTGGGGGCTTGTGCCAAAGTTGGGAGAGCTGTCTCACAGACTAGTCAAGCAACAGCCTCATCTCAGTCATACTCACGGAATCATACCTTACAGACAATGTCCCATATACTGCCATCACTATCCCCGGGTATGTCCTGTCCCACCAGCAGGACAGACCCAGCAGAGGTGGCGGCATAGTGGTACACAGTAGGGAGGGAGTTGCCATAAGAGTCCTCAACATCGACTCCGGACCCCATGAAGTCTTATGACATCAGGTCAAACATGGGCAAGGAAACCTCCTGCTGATTACCACCTACCACCCTCAGCTGATGAGTCAGTACTCCTCCATGTTGAACAGCACTTGGAGGAAGCACTAAGGGTGGCAAGGGTGCAGAATGTCCTCTGTGTGGAGGACTTCAATGTCCATCACCAAGAGTGTCTCGGTAGCACCACTACTGACCTAGCTGGCCGAGTCCCAAAGGACATTGCTGCCAGACTGGGTCCGCGGCAGGTGGTGAGGGAACCAAGAGGGAAAAACATACTTGACCTCGCCCTCACCAATCTGCCTGCCGCAGATGCATCTGCCCATGACAGTATTGGTAGGAGTGACCATCGCACAGTCCTTGTGGAGACCAAGTCCTGCCCTCACATTGAGGATACCGTCCATCGTGTTGTGTGGCACTATCACCGTGCCAAATGTGATTTTTTTTTTCTCGAGTATATTTAATGATTTGGCCTCAACTGCTTTCCGTGGTAGAGAATTCCAGGTTCACCACTCTCTGGGTGAAGAAATCTCTCCTCATCTCAGTCAGAAATGGATTACCCCTTATCCTTAGACTGTGACCCCTGGTCCTGGACTCCCCCCGCCATTGGGAACATCCTTCCTGCATCAAGTCTGTCCAGTCCTGTTAGAACTTTGTAGGTTTCTATGAGATCCCCACTCATTCTTCTAAACTCTAGCGAATATAAGCCTAATCGACCCAATCTCTCTTCATACATCAGTCCTGCCATCCAGGAATCAGTCTGGTGAACCTCCGCTGCACTCCCTCCATAGCAAGAACATCCTTCCTCAGATAAAGAGACCAAAACTGCACACAATACTCCAGATGTGGTCTCACCAAGGCCTTGTATAATTGCAGCAAGACATTCTTGCTCCTGTACTCGAATCCTCTCGCTATGAAGGCCAACATACCATTTGCTGCCTTAACTGCCTGCTGCATGTTTACTTTCAGCGACTGGTGCACAAGGTCACCCAGGTCTCATTGCACCTCCCCCTTTCCCAATCTATCGCCATTCAGATAACAATCTGCCTTTCTGTTTTTGCCACCAAAGTGGATAACCTCACATTTATCCACATTATACTGCATCTGCCATGTATTTGCCCACTCACTCAACCTGTCCAAATCACACTGGAGCTTCTCTGCATCCTCCTCACAGCTCACACTCCCAATCAGCTTTTTGTCATCTGCAAACATGGACATATTACATTTAATTCCCTCATCTATATCATTAATATATATTGTGAATAGCTAGTGTCCTAGCACTGATCCCTGCGGTACCCCACTAGTCACTGCCTGCCACTCGGAAAAAGACCCGCTTATTCCTATTCTTTGTTTCCTGTCTGCCAACCAGTTCTCTATCCCCAATCCCATGTGCTTTAATTTTGCATACTTATCTCTTATGTGGGACCTTATCGAAAGCCTTCTGAAAGTCCAAATAGACCACATCCACTGGTTCTCCCTTATCTATTCTACTAGTTACATCCTCAAAAAATTCCAATAGATTTATCAAGCATGATTTCCCTTTCATAAATCCATGTTGACTTTGTCCAATCCTGTCATTGTTTTCCAAGTACTCTGCTATTACATCTTTTATAATGGACTCTAGCATTTTCCCCACTACTGATGTCAGGCTAACTGGTCTATAATTCCCGTGTTTCTCTCTACCTCCTTTATTAAATAGTTTTTTAAAATGTATTTTTAAAACATTAGCTACCCTCCAATCCGTTGGAACTGTTCCAGAGTCTATAGAATTTTGAAAAATGACCAGCAATGCATCTACTATTTCAAGGGCCACTTCCCCAAGTACTCTGGGATGTAGATTATCAGGCTCTGGGGATTTATCGGCCTTCAATCCCATCAATTTCCCTAACATCATTTCCCTACTAACACTGATTTCATACAGTTCCTCCTTCTCACTAGACCCTATGCCATAGTATCCCATTTATGGAAAGGAACACTAAAAGCCCAACAAACTTATCTTCTTAGTTAGTCCAGAGCAGGGGTTGAACAGGAGTTCACAATACTTAGGAAAAACAAAGCACTTTGTAGTACTTTTATAGACTTTGAAGGGCAGAATTTGAATATGGCAGAAATCAATTTCCTCAAATTCTCCAAGAGAAGAAAATGCATCTGACTTAGCCCTCACTAAATTGTAATAAATTAACCAGCCATTGAGTACACACTGTTTCTTTACAAAAATTTGTGTCAGCAAATTTGGGACCCAATCTTTCTGGAACCACTATGTTCAGAATAACTCCCTCCCCACCTCGACAGCACTCACTGAATTACATAGAGAGGAGATTACTGGAATATGGTTGGAATCATACTGCAACATCTGCATCACACTTTGAGATACTAATATATGGGTCAGGCGAGGCAGCAGCCTGCTTTTATACTGTTTTAAAGTTTGAAATAAATAAACTTTACTCATTACAATGCAAGTCAGGCAACTGTTGAGAAATAATGACAACAACAGCTTGTATTTACAAGGCTCTTCATAGGAGCATTACGAAACAAAACTTGACACTGAACCACGTGCGGTATCAGGTTAAAAAACGTGGTCAGAGGTAGGTTTTAAGAAAGACTCGCATTTATATGGCATCTTTCACAACAATCGGACATCCCAAAGCAGGAACATCTTAAAGAAAGAAATCGATGTACAGAAGTTTATGGAGGGAATTATAAAGCTTAGGGCCTAGGCAGTTGAAGAGACAGAAACAATGGTGGAGCAATTAAAATCAGGGATGCTCAAGAATCCAGAATTAGATGAGCACAGATATCTCAGAGGTTTGTGTGGCTGGAGGAGATTACAGAGATAGGGAGGGGTGAGTTATGGAGGGATTTGAAAACGAAATTGTGAATTTAAAAAAAATCGAGGCATTGCTTAAGCAGGAGGCAATGCAGGTCAGCAAGCACAGGGTGAACGGGACTTGGTGCACATTTTGGATGATCTCAAGTTTACGGAGGACAGAATGTGGGAGGCAAGCGACTATTGCATAGAATAGTCAGAGGTAACAGAGACATGGATGAGGGTTTCAGAAGCAGACGAGTTGAGGGAGGAGCAAAGTCACACAGGTGGGGAAATAGGGGGTCTTAGGTGATGCTGTGGATATGTGGTGGAAGTTCATCTTGGGGTCAAATGTGACACCAAGGTTGTGAACAGTCTGGTTCAGCCTCAGACAGTTGCCAGGGAGAGGGATGGAGTCAGTTGCTAGAGAACAGAGTTTGAACCGGGGACCAAATTCAATGGCTTCGACCTTCACATTATTTAATTAGAAGAAATTTCTGCTCCTCCAGTACTGGATGTCAGACAAGCAATACATAATTTAGCAACAGTGGAGGAGTCGAGAGCGGTGACAGTGACGTACAGCAGGATGCCATCACCGCACGTGAAAACTAACACTGTGATTTCAGATGATGCCACCTAGGGGCAACATGTAGATGAGAAATAGAAGGGGGACAAGCATAGATCCTTTGGGGACACCAGAGGTAATGGTGTGGGAGCGGGAAGAGAAGTAGGTGATACTCTGGCTACGATTAGATAGGTAAGAACGGAACCAGATGAGTGTGATCCCCTCCAACTGGACAACAGTGGATAGTGTTGGAGGAGGATAATATAGCCAACCATGCCAATGGCTGCAAACAAGCTGAGAAGGACAAGTTGGGATAGTTCACATTGGCCACGGTCACATAGGATGCCATTTGTGACTCTGATGAGAGCTGTTTCGGTACTGTGGCAGAGATTGAAGCTGATTGGAGGGATTCAAACATGGAGTTCCAGAATGATGGGCATGGATTTGGGAGGCAACACATTCAAGGACTTTGGAGAGGAAAAGGGAGGCCAGAGATGGAGCAGTAGCTTGCAAGCACAGTGGAGTCAAGGGTCTTTTTGAGAGGTGATGACAGCAGTTTTAAAGGAGAGAAGAATAGTATCTGAAAAGAGAGAACCATTAACAATGTCAACTAACATGGGAACCAGAAACAGAAGTTGAGTGGTGAGCAGTTTAGTGGGAATAGGTTTGAGGGACCAGGAGGTAGGTCTCTGAGAGGGCAAGAGGGGAGATAGGAGAGAAATGAGATGAAAGATGCGAATTCAGGGCAAGCGCAGGGGGGAGCTTTACTGAATGTTTGGCCCAGTAGGCTAGGCGAAGGGAGGAAAGTGGCAGAGGCAGCTGATTGGATGGTCTCAATCTTAGTGACAAAGAAGTCCATGAGCTCCTTGAACTTATTGGAGGTGAGGATGAAGGAGATAGGGAGAGAGGGTTTAAGATGACAGTTTGCAGTAGAGAAAAGAAGCCGGGGATTATTTTTGCATTCCAGAATGATCCTGGAATAGTGAGCAGTTTTAGCAGACGAGCAGGACCCAATAGTGCTTTATGTGACCAGCCAGATATGGCGTGAATGGCTAAATCAGATGTTCACCATATCCATTCAAGTCTGTGTCCCTTGGACTTAAAGGAGTGAAGATGAGGGCTGTACCGGGGGAAAGGCCAGGGTGAGAGAAAGTAATGGTTTTAGTGGGGACTGTAGCATCACAGGTGGAGGTGAGGTGCAGTTAAGCAAATCAATAGCTGTAGAAATATCATGGTGAATGGAGGGCAAAAGGCTAGACAGTTGACATTTTGAAAGTGGAGTTGTAAGTGAATTGGGGAATAATTTTTTCCAGAGACAGACACAGAAAGAGGTAGGTTTGGTGCGTGGAAGGGGGGGTGTGGGTGAAGAGTGATAAAAGGAAATGATCAGAGATGGTTTTATCTGTGATTGATACGATGGCAGATCAACGGGATGGCTGTGAATATGGGTTAGGGAGTTTACATGGAGGGAGAGATTTAGGAAGGATAAGAGGCAGTGAACTCAAAGGACGGACAGCAAAGTCATAGAGTCGTACAGCATAGAAACAGACCCTTCGGCCCACCGCGTCCATGCTGACCATATTTGCCTATCTATACTAATCCCACCTGCCTGCATTAATTCCATATCCCTCTATGCCTTGCTCATTCAAGTACCTGTCCCGGTGCCTCTTAAATGTTGCTACTGTTCCTGCCTCCACCACCTCCTCTGGCAGCTCATTCCAGATACCCACTATTCTTTGTGTGAAAAATTTACCGCTTTGAACCTCCCCCCTCTCACCTTAAATCTATGCCCTCTAGTTTTAGTCACCCCTACCATGGGAAACAGACTCTGGCTATCTACCCTATCTATGCCTCTCATAATTTTATATACCTCTATCATGTCCCCTCTCAGCCTCCTTCGCTCCAGGGTAAACAGACCCAGCCTATCCAATCTCTCTTTATAACTCAAGCCGTCCAAACCAGGCAACGTCCTTGCGAATCTTTTCTGCACCCTCTCTAGCTTAATCACATCTTTCCTGTAATGCGGCGACCAGAACTGCACACAGTACTTCAAATGCAGCCTAACCAACGTTATGTACAACTGTAACATGACGTCCCGACTCTTGTACTCAATGCCTCGGCCGATGAAGGCAAGCATGCCATACGCCTTCTTCACCACCCTGTCTACCTGTGTTGCCACTTTCAGGGAACTGTGTACTTGCACCCCAAGGTCTCTCTGCTCAAAAACACTCCCCAGGGCCCTGCCATTCACTGTATATGTCCTGCCCTGGTTTAACTTCCCAAAATGCATCACTTCGCACTCGTCTGCATTAAATTCCATTTGCCACTCCCTTGCCCACTTTCCCAGTTGATCGATATACTGTTGTAACCTTAGACAACCTTCTTCACTGTCCACTATACCACCAATTTTGGTGTCATCTGCAAACTTACTAATCATGCCCCCTGCGTTCACATCCAAGTCATTAATATATATGACTATAGTTCATGAATTGATATGGAGGTTGAAATCACCAAGGGTGAGAAGTCACTCGTTGCAGAGGCTGAGGGAGGAAAGCAGTGAAGATATCTCGGTAAAAAAATGTTAATGGTACTGGGTGGATGGTAGTGAACAAAGATTTTAAATGAGAGATAACAGGAGTGAAACAAGATGAGATGCTCAAATGAGGAGAAAGTGCCAGAGGAGTTGGGGGTCAGGCCAAGGGGTGATTTGCTGATAAGAACCACACAATCATCAGCACCACAGTCTTGACAGGGAAAATGGTGGAAGGTATAGCCAGGTGGGGAGGCTTCATTTAAGGGCAAGGTGTCATCATCCCTCAGCCAGGTTTCCATCAAGGCCATGATGTCAATGCAATTATTCATGGATCGCCAGTGAACGGACATTCTGGAGGGAGAGGCAGTGAGAGCTGATCCGCTGGCAGAGTCCATGGGGTCAGCAGTGGGAGGGGCAAGTTGGATGGGATGGAGATTGGCAAGAGTAGCCCCCAGCAGGCACATTGGGCGGGAAGATCGATAAGAAAGTAGGATGGGACAGTTGCGGTTGCTGTTGCTGTTCGTAATGACACTGCACCAAGTGCCTCGATGGACCCTACAGAGGATGCCAAGAGAGGCACAGAGAGTAGCTGTAGGCTTATCGAAGAGGGAGACAGGCCTGGGGTGGTGGCAAGAGAATAGGAAGGTCGAGTACTGAAGGATTCGGGTAGGGATTTGGGAGGGGCGAACACCTGAGAAAGGGAAGTGAAAGGAAGAATGACAAAAGGAGATAGATGTCTAGAAGGGGTAAAGAGAAAACCATTAAATTAAAAGGGAGAAAAAAATTGAAAATAGAAATGATGGCCTTGGGTCCAGAGCAGCAGCCAAAATGCACACCTGAATAGACAATGTGAAACTCAAGCTACATAGGTCTAGTAATATAGCAATTATTAGGATACATAAAAATACAATAGTAAATAGAAAATAGATTCGCAACAATAGGAGGGAGTCCAGAGCAGTGTTCCTTCTTACTTCCCTTCGCTGTGATCAGCCCCTTTAAGATTGTTATGCTGCTGCGCACGCATGCATCTAAAAGCATGCTTGTGCGCAGCCTGTTTGTCCCTTATACAACACATTCCCGATTGCTGCACTTTCATGCACCTACAGTTTAGAGGGAACACTGGTTCAGCGTGAAAGTCAGGTAATACTCAAATTACATGTTTAGAAAATTTCTTTTTTAAAAAATGTACCATTTTGGAGACTGCAGAGAGCAGCTTATATTGCTATGTGTCGGAACAAAGGAGAATGTAGTAGTTTTACAAGAATAGCTTGCTGGGCCACTTAAGAGTCACGTGTAGGCCAAGTCAAAGCAGGTACCTTCCTTGAAGGGCACGGTGAGGCAGTTCGGTTTTCACAGCAATACGACAGTTTCCATGATCAGCTTTTCTGGTACCATTTATTTGAATCCAATTTCACAACTTGCCATGGTAGGATTTGAGTTCACAACATTTAGATTGCCAGTCCAGTGTAATTACCATTATTCCACTCTACCAGAATAGAAAAGGCAGGATTGAATACTTTCAAAGATCAGCTTTAAAAATGGTTTCTCATAGGAGATAATATAGTTAGCAAATGTGTGAACAACATACAAGATTCTCTGTGGTAGCCTGTTCTACATTCTTACCAATCTTTAGGTAGAGAAGTTTCTCCTGAATTTCCCACTGGATTTATTGGTGATTGCCTCATATTTATTACCCATATTTTTGTCTTCCCCACAAGTGGGGACCTTGTCTCTACTTTTACTCTATCAAACCCTTTCATAATTTTAAACACCTCTATTAGGTGATCACTCAGCCTTCTCTTTTTGAAAGAAAAGAACTCCAGCCTGTTCAATCTTCCTTTATAAGAATAATCTTTCAGTTCTGGTTTCATCTTTGTAAATCTTTTTTGTACTTTCTCCAGTGCTACTATATCCTTTTCATAAATGGAGACCAGAACTGTACACAGTGGTCTTAAGTGCAGTCTAACGAAGGTTCAGTAATTTAAGATGACTTCTCTGCTTTTCAATTCCATCCCTCTAGAAATGAATCCCAGTGCTTTAGTTCCTTTTATTATGGCTTTATTAACCTGCATCACAGCAGCTTATCAAGTAAAAGACTTGCATTTATACAGCGTCTTTCATGACCTCGGGGTGTCCCAAAGTGCTTTATAGCTAATGAAGTACATTTGAAGTGTAGTCACAGTTTTCATGTAGGAAACACAGCAGCCAATTTGTGCACAGCAAGGTCCCACAAACAATAAAGTGATAAGAACCAGATAATCAGTTTTAGTGATTGATAGCTGACTGTCAGCGCAATGTTTTTAAGGATCAAAAATATTGAAGTAAGGTGTTATAGGTTTATGAAGCATTCAGTACATGCAATAGTACTTAAGCACACACTTAAATGGTAGTACTTACAACCACAACTGATGGTTGGTTGGAGATTCAAATGCGTTACAGTTCTGAGTTGAGTATCTTATGCCTTTACGAATCCAACAACCAGTTTTCATACATTTCTCTCACTCCCTCCTGACAACCCACACAATTCTTCATTATGTAACAATATAAATGTTAAAACACAATTCTATGTAAGGAGAATTTAATTAACTTGTCCCTTACCAATAACTTCAGTTTCCCTAAATGAGTTCTTTTTCCATTAAGTATAACTCCATTACTTTGTTATCTTATCACTAGTTTCACTCGTATTCCATATAACTGCTACTTCACCAAGTGAAACCTTTAATTATGACTGTCTTTGTTTCTGTAGCATGCGTACCAATTAAAAAGAACAATGTATGCCCAGGGGCTTTCCTTTGAAGAACTGTTTTACCGCCCTGTTATCTAATGATTAAAGTTCTCTGAAACTTATGAATGAGTATTCAATTAAGCCTAATTACTTCATCCTGAAACTGATCATTGCTGCAGGGTCAACCCTGGTCTGATAGCCCAATGGTACTTTGAATTGACCTATACTTCCCTGTTTAATAGGCAAAGGTTAAATATCAACATTACTACAGCATCATACACTATCACTAAAGTGAAACTAGGTTTCAAAGTTATTCCGGTAACATCAACAACAAACATCAGACTGAATTCAGCAGCTCTGTTGAAACCTAGCAGGGAGCAGAAGACTGCCAGACAGAATCTAACACTCTGGGGAAAACTCCCACACATCATTGAATGTCAAAATAAGGACAAAGCAGCTCATTTGCAGTCCTGTTATATAGACAAGCATACATTTAAAATTTGCCCAAAACACAAGTTCTCTAAATCATAAAACGCCATTTAGCACATTGGCATCAATAGTACGAAGTATTTTTACAAGTAAACCACATGTTTAAACGTTACGCCAATACATTTCCTGTGCAATAATCTTTATTATCTCAAATTCCTCTAACCACTAGCACCAGTGACAGATCTGTAACTGCCAGTATTCCACCCCTAGTGTTATGAAGTTCAAAATATTCTCCAGACACAACCCAAGCTGGGAAGGACAAAAATCTACAATTGTAGATATTATTGAGTGGACTTATGAAAAATTAATAATTTCAATTTACTGAATCCCTGACGATACTACATGAGGCAGGGAAAATTTTTAATTTTGAAAGCCATTACTGGATTTCAGTACTCAACCAGTTAAAGCAAGCTCAACTACTGCAGAGAAGCTTTGCTGTATTACACAAAGCACTCAGTGGGGGAAAAAAGAGAAAAATTGCATTCTAAAAATAGCAACGGCAGAACAAAGATGACCTGAAAAATTCCGCTGTAAATGACTGCAAAGGGAAGATGGATGTTGGTCTTCAGAATACCTTAATTCATGAAGTGCTGAATTTTTTTGCCGTTTCCAAAGATCAGTGTTTTTGAAATATCCTTTTGACCTCCTCTGTACAAACCAAACACTTTAGAGAAAGATTTATTTAAAAACATTTTTTTTTTCATTCTCGGAACATGGGCATTTGTTGTTCATCCTTAATAAAAACAAGAAATGCTGGAACCACTCAGCAGGTCTGGCAGCATCTGTGAAAAGAGAAGCAGAGTTAACGTTTCGGGTCAGTGACCCTTCTTTGGAACTGACAACTTTCAATGTAGTATACTGTATTCGCTGCTCACAGTGTGGTCTCCTCTACATTGGGGAGACCAAGCACAGACTGGGTGACCGCTTTGCGTAACATCTCCGCTCAGTCCGCAAGCAGGACCCTGAGCTTCCGGTTGCTTGCCAGTTCAACACTCCCCCCTGCTCTCATGCTCACATCTCTGTCCTGGGATTGCTGCAATGTTCCAGTGAACATCAATGCAAGCTTGAGGAACAGCATCTCATCTACCGATTAGGCACACTACAGCCAGCCGGACTGAACATTGAGTTCAATAATTTCAGAGCATGACAGCCCCCCATTTTACTTTCATTTTTAGTTATTTTTTCTTCCTTTTTTTTTACATTCTTTTTTACATTTTTTATAATTTTTTTTTGCATTTATTTCATTTCTTCTTAGTTTGTTCAGTTTGCTTACCCACTGTTTTTTTTTCAGGTTTGCACTTGCTGCTGTTCAATATTCAGTGCATTAATACCTAATCTGTACTAATGCTTTGTCTTTCAACACACCATTAACATATTGTTTGCCTTTGCTCCATGACCTTTTGGTCAGCTATGTGGCCTGGTCCAATCTACACCTTCTCCTTTGTTATCTCTTGCCCCACCCCCACCTCACTTGCTTATAACCTGTGACTTTTCTAATATTTGTCAGTTCCGAAGAAGGGTCACTGACCCGAAACGTTAACTCTGCTTCTCTTTTCACAGATGCTGCCAGACCTGCTGAGTGGTTCCAGCATTTCTTGTTTTTATTTCAGATTTCCAGCATCCGCAGTATTTTGCTTTTATTTTGTTGTTCATCCTTAGTTGCCCTCGAGAAGGTGGTGGTGAGCTGCCTTCTTTGACTGTTACAGTCCACGTGGTGAAGATACTCCCCCAATAGCGTTAGGTAAAGTGTTCCAGGATTTTGACCCAGCAACAGTGAAAGAATGGCGATACATGCCCACATCAGCTGGTGTGAAACTTGGAGGTGATAGTGCTCCCATGTACCTGCTACCCTTGTCCTTCTAAGTGGTGGAGGTTGCTGGTTTGAGAGCATCTGTCAAAGAAGCCTCGGTGTCTTGCTGCAGTGCATCCTACAGACATTACACTCTGCAGCCACAGTGCCCAGGTGGTGGTTGGGCTCCCGATCAACTGAAACTCCTTTACCCTGGATAGTGTCTAGCTTAGAGTGGTGGTGTTGACGCTGCACCTATGGAAGCCATTCCAGCACACTGCTGAATTGTGCCATGTAGGTGGTGGAGAGGCTTTGGCAACTTGTGAGAGAATACCCAGTCTCAGACCTGCTCTAGTAGTTACGGCATTTATGTGGCTGGTCAAGTTGAGCTTTCGGTCAGTAGTGATCCCCCGGATGTTGGAGGCCTCAGCGATGCTAATGGCATTGAATATCATGAGGAGATGGTCATTGCCTGGCACTTGTGTGGCATAAGTCACTTTTCAGCCCAAACTTTTCCTAGTCTATCTGCATGCAGGCATTAACTGCTTCCTTACCTGATGAATTGTAAATGGAGCTGAACACTCTGCCATCATCAACAAACAGCCCTACTTCTGATCTTATGCTGGAGAAAAGTTCATTGATGAAGCAGGTGAAGATAGCTGGCACTAGGATGTTGTCTCGAGGAACTGCTACAGCGATATACTTGATCTGAGATGACGGGCTTCCAACAACCAAAAGCTAGGTATAACTCCAGCTCTACTTTACCATCAACTATCTTGACCCTCCACTGCTTTTAATGTGTCATGCTACTTGTTACACATCCAGTATTGGATGAAGAAATTACTTCAAAATAAATATGAGGCAGACCACAGACATCTTCGTTCCCCATTAAAAATCATTTTCTAGCCACTGACTCCATCATTCTCCCTGGCCGCTGTCTGAGGCTGAATCATATCATTTTCAACTTTAGCATTTTATTTGACCCTGAGACAAGCTTCCGACACCATAACCTCCCCATCACTAAGACCGCCCACTTAATGCTTCTCCACCTAATTGGCTGCTGAAACCTTCGTCCATGCCTTTGATACTACTTCCAAACTTGGCTATTTCAAGGCTCCCTTGGCCAGTCTCCCACCTTATATCCTCCATAAACTTGAGCACATCCAAAACCCTGCTGCCCGTTTCCTAACTCACACCATCACCCCTGTGCTTACCAACCTAGAATGGCTCCTGGCCCTGAAACGCCTCGATTTTAAGATTCTCATCCTTTGTTTCAAATCCCTCCACAGCCTTGCCCCTCCCTATCTTTAACCTCCTTCAGTCCTAAGACTTTCCTAGATCTGAGCTCCTCAAATTCTGGCATCTTGCACATTCCCAATTTTCTACACTCCAGCACTGGCAGCTGTACCTTCAGTGCATAGATCCAAAGCTCTTGAATTCCCTCCATAAACCTCTCATCCTCTATTCCTCTGTCTCTCTTCCTTTAATAGCCTCCTTAAAATTTACCTGTCCCAATATTTCCTTATGCAGCAAATTTTGTTTGATAACATTCCTGTCAACCACCTTGGGACTTTTTATTACATTTTACTACATACTGCTAGGAACGATATAAGGTAAAATGGTTAGATTGGAAGAGGGCTAATTTCAATACGATGAGAAGGGATCTAGCCAGAATAAAATGGAGCCAAAAACTGACATGAAAAACTGTAACGGAACAACATTATCTTTAAGGAAGAGATGCTTCAGGTAGAGACTAGGTACATTCCAACAAGGGCGAAAGATAGGGGAACCAAAAAACAGTGCTCATTGAATAATGAGGTAGATAGAGATTATGATGAAACAAAACAAAAGGCTGTATGATGTATGTTAGGTGAATTCTTCAAGTGAGAACCAGGCCAGATACAATAAGTTGAGGGGGGAGGTGAACAGGAAATAAGGCTGGCAAAGAGAGAAAACAGCAATAGAGTGGCAGTCAACACAAAAGGGAGCCCAAAAATCTTCAATCAGCATGTAAACAGTAAGCGGGTAGTAAGAAGTGGAGTTAGGCCCATCAGGCATAAAGAGGGTAATCTATGCTTAGAAGCACAGGAAAAGGCTATAGAATACTTAATGAGTACTGTGTATCGGTGTTTGCTAAGGAAGAGAAATCTGACAAGTGGAGAGAGTAGAGGCAATGGATAGGGTAAAAATTGAGATGGATGAGGTACTGGAAAACCTAGCTATGCTTAGGGTAGATAAGTCACCGGGTCTAGATGGCTTGCATCCCAAGTTGCTAAAGGAAGTGGGGGTGGAGATAGTGGAAGGCACAGTGGCGCAGTGGTTAGCACCACAGCCCCACAGCTCCAGTGACCCGGGTTCAGTTCTGGGTACTGCCTGTGCGGAGTTTGCAAGTTCTCCCTGTGACCGTGTGTGCTTCCGCCGGGTGCTCCGGTTTCCTCCCACAGCCAAAGACTTGCAGGTTGATAGGTAAATTGGCCATTGTAAATTGCTCCCAGTGTAGGTAGGTGGTAGGAGAATGGTGGGGATGTGGTAGGGAATATGGGATTAATGTAGGATTAGTATAAATGGGTGGTTGTTGGTCGGCAAAGACTCGGTGGGCCGAAGGGCCTGTTTCAGTGCTGTATCTCTCTATGACTCTATGAATTGCCATAATCTTCAAATCTTCCTTAGATATGGGGAAGGTGCCAGGGGATTGCAGAGTGACAAATGTGATACCTTATTCAAGAAAGGGTGTAAGGACAGTCCTAGCAACTACAGGCCAGTTAGTTTAACATCAGTGGTGAGTAAGGTTTTAGAAACAACAATCAGGGGGAAAAAATCAACAGGCATTTGGAGAGCTGTGAGTTAATTAAGGTTAGCCAGCACAGATTTGTAAAAGGCAGATCATGCCTAACCAATCTAATTGAATTCTTTGATGAAGTAACAGAGAAGGTTGATTAAGGGAATGCAATAGATGTTGTCTATATGGATTTTAAGAAAGCATTTGATAAATTACATGAAGGTTGGTTAACAAACTTGAGGCTCATGGAATGAGGGTCAGTGCCCAATTGGATAAAAAAATTGGCCTAAGGACAGAAAACAGAAATCATGGTAAATGGTTGTTTTTCAGAGGATGGGAGACAGTGGTGCTTCCCAAGGGTCAGTGCTAGGTCTGCTGTTGTTTTTTGCTATATATAAATGACTTGAATCTTGGAATACAGAATAGAATTTCAAAATCTGCCAATGATACCAAACTTGGAGGGTAGGCAAACAGTGAGAGTAATACAAACAACCTGCAACAGGACATAGATAGGCTAGCAGAATGGGCAGACAAGTGGCAGATGGAATTCAATACAGACAAGTGTGAGGTGATACATTTTGGCAGAAGGGATAGGGTGAGGCAATATAGACTTAATGGCAAAGTTCTAAAGAGTGTGCGGGAACAAAGGGACCTGGGGGTGCTTGTGCATCGATCTTTGAAGGTGGCAGGACATATTGAGAGAGTGGTTTGCAAAGGCTATAGGATCTTGGGCTTCATAAATCGAGGCATAGAGTACAATAATACTCTGGTTAGGCCTCAACTGGAGCACTGCGTCCAGTTCTTCCAGTTCACAGGAAAGCTGTAAGGTGATTGGTTGGTGAGTAACTGTTGTTAGGGAGTATCTGTAAATAGCTAGGTTAGTACACTACTGTTAGGGTGCGTGTGTAATTAGCTACTGAGTCGACTGTTCTAGGTTATTATACTGCTATTGGTAACATTTTAGCATTGGCGGGGTATATTAATAGTGGTAAGGTAGATTAGTTTTGGTAAGTGTGACATTACAGGGAAGCAGGTAGATGATTGGTTGGGTGAGAGTTTGGAGCTACAAACTGCAAGAAGGGAAAGAGAGCAGTGAGGCACAGGGAGGTAGTCGGTGAGTATCTGGTGGGTATTTTCTATCTTACATTTTCTTTTTTCTGATTTTTATTTTTTCTCTAACATTAAAGTTTATATACTAAGTAGGTTAAAGTACCAGTAGTCGGCAGAAGGTTACTCGTTCGTTCATTCTATTTATAACCATTTTCTGTGTTTATTTAACTACCAATTATATTTATTTAGTTATTTAGAGATACAGCACTGAAACAGGCCCTTCAGCCCATCGAGTCTGTGCCGACCAACAACCACCCATTTATACTAATCCTACATTAATCCCATATTCTCTACCACATCCCCATCATTCTCCTACCACCTACCTACACTAGGGGCAATTTACAATGGCCAATTTACCTATCAACCTGCAAGTCTTTGGCTGTGGAAGGAAACCGGAGCACCCGGCGGAAACCCACGCAGTCACAGGGAGAACTTGCAAACTCCGCACAGGCAGTACCCAGAACTGAACCCGGGTCGCTGGAGCTGTGAGGCTGCGGTGCTAACCACTGCGCCACTGTGCAATAAATAATTTGAGGCATGGGAGGGCTGCTCACACCCGTCGAAAGCACATCCTCTGCCATGTGGGGAGTCCAGGACCCTATCCATGTCCTGGACAACTACATGTGCAGAAAGTGCCACCAAATGCAAAAACTTGAGCGCTGAATCTTGGAACTTGAGGAGCAGCTGGTGTCATTGAAGTGCATTCACAAGCATGGGAGATATGTGGATAGCATGATTCAGAAGGTGGTCACTTAAGAGAGCGCAGGCAGAGAGGGATTGGGTGGCTGTCAGACAGACAAGAAGGACAAGACAAGTAGTACAGGAGTCCCCGGAGGGCACCCATTTTCTAACCAGTATTCAGTTCTGAGTACCGATGGGAGAGAGGGTTCCTCTGGAGAGTGCAGCGAGAGCCATGACCAAAGCACCATGGGTGACTCAGCTGTGCAGGGAGGGAGGAGAAAAGACAGAAGAGCAATAGTGGTAGGGGATTCTATAGTTAGGGGAACAGAAAGGCATTTCTGTGGTCGCAGACAGGATGGTATGATGCCTCCCTGGTGCAAGGGTCATGGACATCACCAAGTGGCTACACATTCTGGAGAGCGAGGGTGCACAGCTGCAGGTCGTGGTCGACATTGTTACCAATGATTCTTTTGGGCCTCCTTATCTCGAGAGACAATGGATACGCGCCTGGAGGTGGTCAGTGGTTTGTGAAGCAGCGCCTGGAGTGGCTATAAAGGCCAATTCTAGAGTGACAGGCTCTTCCACAGGTGATGCAGAGAAATTTGTTTGTCGGGGCTGTTGCATAATAAAGGGTTGAGGTCCTGCAGACTGAGCTTAGGGAGTTAGGTAAGAGATTAGCAAGCAGGACTTCAAAGGTAGTCATCTCCGGATTACTCCTAAGGCCATGTGCTAGTGAGTATAGAAATAGGAGAACACACCAGATGAAGTGTGGCTGGAGAGATGGTGCAGGAAGGAGGGATTCAGATTTCTGGGACATTGGGACCGGTTTTGGGGAAGGTGGGACCTGTATAAGCCGGACGGTCTGCACCTGAACAGACTGGGACAAATATCCTTGCAGGAAGGTTTGCTAGTGCTGTTCGGGATGGTTTAACCTAGATTGGCAGGGGGATGGGAATCTGAGGGCAGTTTCAGATAGGGCAAATTCAGAGCAGGAACGGGAGGCAGAAAATTAGCGACTGACTCGGAAAGACAGAAGAAGCAAAAGTTAAAAAATGTGCAGCATAGGAATTCGGCAGTGTTAAAAGTTACTTATTTAAATGCAAGGAGTATAGTAAATAAAGCCAATGAGCTGAGGGCACAGAGAGACACATGGCAGCATATCATTGCTATAATGGAAACTTGGCTTAAAGAAGGGCAAAAATGGCAAAAATCCCCGAATATAGAGTTTTCAGGCAGGATAGAGAGGGGGAGAAAAAAAGGAGGGGATCTAACATTATTGGTTAAAGCTGTGAGAAGGGATAATATGCTAAATGAATCATCAAATGAGGCCATATGGCTTGAGCTCAGAAATAAAAAAGGGGCAATCACACTACTAGGAGTATACTATAGACCCCCAAATAGTGAAAGGGAGACAGAAGAACAAATATGTAGGCAAATTTCTGAGTGCAAAAACAATAGAGCAATAATAGTTGGGGATTTCAACTACTCTAATATCATCTAGGAAGGGCACAGAGGGCACAAAATTCTTGAATTGCATTCAAGAGAACTTTTTTTAGCCAGCACATAAGTCCAACGAGAGAGGGCGTAATTCTAGATTTAGTCTTAGGAAATGAAGCTGGGCAAGTGGACGAAGTCGCAGTGGGTGACGATTTTGGAGATAGCGACCATAATACAGTTAGATTTAGCATCATTATATAAAAGGACACAGATAGAAGGTAAAAGTTCTAAATTGGGGGAAGGCAAATTTTATGAAGCTGAGAGGTGATCTGACGAAAGTGGACTGGCAGATATTGAAGGAAAACGAGTGGCTAACCAGTGGGAGGCATTCAAAAGTGAGATTCAACGGGCACAGTGTAGACATGTCCCTACAAAGAAAAAAGGTGGTACTGCCAAATTTAGAGCCCTCCCCCCGGTTATCTAGAAGCATGCAGGGTAAGATAAAGCAGAAAAAAAAGCTATGACAGTCACAAAAAACTTAATACTTTAGAAAGCCTAGAGGAGTGTAGAACGTGAAGGGGTGAAGTAAAAAAGGAAATTATGAAAGCAAAGAAAGGACATGAAAAAATATTGGCAGGTAAAATGAAGGAAAACCCAAAGATGTTTTATCAGTACATTAAGAGCAAGAGGATAACTAAGGAAAGGATAGGGCCTATCAGAGATGTAAAAGCCAACTTATGCGTGGATGCAGAAGATGTGGGCAGGGATCTTAATGAGTACTTTGTCTCTGTCTTCACAAAGGAGAGAGATGGTGCAGACATTGTAGTTATAGAGGAGGAGTGTGAAATATTGGATATGATAAGTATAATGAGGGAAGAAGTACTAGAGGGTCTGACATCCTTAATAGCAGATAAATCACCAGGGCCAAATGGACTGTATCCCAGGCTGTTAAAGGAAGTCGGGGAGGAAATAGCGGATGCTCTGAGGATCCTCTTCAAATCTTCACTAGATACAAGCAAGATACGAGAGGATTGGAGGCCTGCGAACATTGCAGCATTATTTAAAAAGCGTGCGAGGGATAGGCCAAATAAATATAGGCCGGTCAGTCTGATCTCAGTGGTGGGCACATTATTAGAATCGATTCTGAGAGATAGGATAAACTGCCACTTAGAAAGGCATGGATTAATCAGGGATAGTCAGCATGGATTTGTTAAGGGAAGGTCATGTCTTACTAACTTAATTGAATTTTTCAGGAAGTAACAAGGAGGATTGATGAGAGTAGTGCAGTGGTTGTTGTTTACATGGAATTTAGTAAAGCATTTAACAAGCTCCCACATGGCAGATTGCTCAGAAAAATGAAAGCCCATGCGATACAGGGGAATGTGGCGAGCTAGATCCAAAATTGGCTCAGTGACAGGAAACAAAGGGTAATGGTCGACGGATGTTTTTGCGAATGGAAAGCGGTTTTCAGTGGCATTCCACAGGGCTCAGTGTTGGGTCCCTTGCTACATGTGGCATATTTAATGACTTGGACTTAAATGTAGGAGGCATGATTGGGAAATATTCAGATGACACAAAAATTGACCGAAGAGGATAGATATAGACTCCAGAATGATATCAATAGTTTGGTTGAGTGGGTGGAAAAGTGGCAAATGGAATTCAATCGGTGAGGTAATGCATTTGGGGAGGGCAAACAAAGCAAGTGAATACACAATAAATGGGGGGCTACTGAGAGGGGTAGAGGAAGTGAGAGACCTTGGAGTGCATGTCCACAGGTCCCTGAAGGTGGCAGGACAGGTAGACAGAGTGGTGAAGAAGGCATATGGAATGCTGTTCTTTATTGGCCGAGGAATAGAATACAAAAGCAGGGATGTAATGCTGGAACTATATAAAATGCTGGTTAGGCCACAGCTGGAGTATTGCATACAGTTCTGGTCACCACATTACAGGAAGGATATAATTGCTCCGGAGAAAGTACAGAGTAGATTTACAAGAATGTTGCCAGGACTTGCAAATTACAGCTATGAGGAAAGACTGGATAGGCTGTAACTTTTCTATGGTTCTAGTCCCCACACTTTAGGAAGGATGTGAGGGTCCTTGAGAGGGTACAGAGGATATTTACCAGAAGGGTTCCAGTGATGGGGGATCTTAGTTACAAGATTAGGTTGGAAAAGATGGGTTTGTTGTCCCTGGAGCAAAGGAGATTGAGGGGAGATTTGATAGAGGTGTACAAGATTATGACAGACTTAGATAATGACGGTACAAGGACTAAGGGACACAGATTGAAGGTTTTGGGCAGAGATGCAGGGGAATGTGAGGAAGAACTTTTTTAATGCAGTGAGTGGTAATAACACGGAACTCGCTGCCCATGAGGGTGGTGGAAGCAGAGACAATCAATAATTTCAAAAGGAAATTGGATGGGCACTTGAAGGAAATAAACTTGCAGGGCTACAGGGAGTGAGCGGGGGATTGGGACTGACTGGATTGCTCCACGGAGAGCCAGCATGCACTCCATGGGCTGAATGGCCTGCTTCTATGCCATAAATGATTATGACTCTAGTAAAGGCACTATATAAACCTATATTGTTTTTCTAAGATTTTACTGGATCTCAAATTGTTGCTCATACAACGGAAGTTTTTTTGAAGTGACGTGTACAGGCAAACACAGCCATCATTTTGCACACAAGATCTCACAAACAGCAGAAAGATTTTTTTGTTGCCCAGGGCACAAGACCTTTTGCTGCTCTTCCAATTGTGCTCTGGGATCTTTAATATCTATCCAAAACAGACAGACAAGGTGGAATTCGCATCAAAGGGATGGGCGGCACAGTGGCGCAGTGGTTAGCACCGCAGCCTCACAGCTGCAGTGACCCGGGTTCAATTCTGGGTACTGCCTGTGTGGAGTTTGCAAGTTCTCCCTGTGTCTGCGTGGGTTTCCTCCGGGTGCTCCGGTTTCCTCCCACATGCCAAAGACTTGCAGGTTGATAGGTAAATTGGCCATTATAAATTGCCCCTAGTATAGGTAGGTGGTAGGGAAATATAGGGACAGGTGGGGATGTGGTATATGGAATTAGAATAGGGTTAGTATAAATGGGTGGTTGATGGGCGGCACAGACTCGGTGGGCTGAAGGGCCTGTTTCAGTGCTGTATCTCTCTAAACCTCTGACAGTACCGAGCTCCCTCATTCTTGCAGTGGGTTGTCAAACCAGATAATGTGCTTAAGTCCTGGAGTGCTTCTTCCACACAACTTTCTGACTCAGACAAGATTGCTGCCCAATGAGCCCAGTGGACAATGCTGGACGACTAAGATGAATCATACCAATAATATCCCTTGGCATTGAATCTTTATTATCCCCAGCTGTACAGAGGTAGTATTTTTATGCAAACCTGATGAGAGCAGTAAATGAGTGTCACGATGACCACATATCAAAGATATCACTGAATCAAAACAAAAACATGGGTCTAGTGATTTGTAAGTACTCTGGGCAACATATTCTGGCAACATGCATATTCGACAAAGGCAGGAAATGGTTCTGAGAATCTGTCCGAAGTTTGGAAATCGCTGTTCCTGCCCCCAGCACCTGTCCAAATTTTTTTTTTCAAAGTCCGCCGGAAAAACACAGATCTGTCCAAAGTTCCCGCTCTCAGCAATGGTCAGAGAGACAAAGAGAGAGATGGAGGGGGGGGGACAGAGAGAGGGGTGGGGGTGACAGAGAGAGAGGGTTTGGAGGGCATGGGGGGAAACAGAGGGGGGAGGACGGGGGGGGGATTGGAGGAGGGACTATGGGAACAGAGGGGGGAAACTGGGGGAGGAACGGGGGGGCGGGGGAACAGAGGGAGGGGAAACGGGGGAGGGGGAACGGGGGGAACCAGAGGGGGGGGGGAAGAGAGGAGAGACGGGGGGTGGGGGAAGAGAGACGGGGGGGGGGGAGAGACAGACGGGGGGGGGGGGAGAGACAGACAGGGGGGGGGAGAGACAGACAGGGGGGGGAGAGACAGAGGGGGGGGAGAGACAGATGGGGGGGAGAGACAGATGGGGGGGGGAGAGACAGAGGGGGGGGAGAGACAGAGGCGGGGGGAGAGACAGAGGCGGGAAGAGACAGAGGCGGGGAGAGACAGAGGCGGGGAGAGACAGAGGCGGGGAGAGACAGAGGAGGGGAATCGAGTGGGGGCACGGGGGGGGGCACCGAGTGGGAGCGCAGAGGGAGGGAGCAGAGGGAGGGAGCAGAGGGAGGGAGCAGCGGGAGGGAGCAGCGGGAGGGAGCAGCGGGAGGGAGCAGCGGGAGGGAGCAGCGGGGTCACAGAGAGAGAGAGGGTCACAGAGAGAGAGAGGGTCACAGAGAAAAAGAGAGGAGAGAGAGAGGTGGGGGGGGGGGGGGGAGATCTACATTGTACCAGTCAGAAAATCGCAATGAAAACTTCTAATCATTAAGGTTTTTTTTAAATGGGTAAGGAATCATAGAAATTTACAACACAGAAGAACACCTGTTAGTCCATTTTGAAAGAGCTATCTACATGCTCTCCTGCCATTTCTTCCATACCTTCTAAAACAAATTAAAGCCACTTCCCTTTTAACTGTATCTATGGCTGGAATTTTACGCTGGGCTGATGGGAGCTGGACTCAGACGTAAATGTTGGTGCCGAACCCACTTCCGCCCAGCCTGAGGATCCCTCCCGTATTTTACGGATCCCCAGGCTTTAATTGGCCTGAGGCAGGACTTCCACCCACTTGAGGGAGAAGGTCCCACCTCAGTGAGCTGCCAGCCAATCAGTGGGCCGGCAGCTCTTAGTCTCAGCAGTGCCACCGGGAGCGGTGGCCACTTCTGGGACTCCAGCCCAGCTGACCGAGGAGGATACCAAGGAGCCGGGACTGAAGGTAAGTTTGGGGTGCCTCACCAGGGGAATCAGTCGTGCCCTGGTGAGGCTAGGGTGGTCGTTTGGAGGGGGGGGGTTCTTGGATCCCGGGGTTGGGTTGGGAGGCGGGGACGGCCCTCAAGTCGGCACCTTGTGTGGCCATCAAGTGTCCACTTAAGGGCCTTGATTGGCCTCGGGCGGGCGGGCCGCTTCTCACCCCCCGCCGGACCTCCGCAAACTTGGTCGGAGGCGGAATCGGGGCGGTTAGGCCTCCCGGAGCCTGCCGCTCAATTTTACGCTGCCCCCACGCCACCATCCAACCCGCTGGGGCGGCGTAAAATTCTGGCCTATGTCTCTACTCCTACCAGATGGACAACTATTCGGAATACTCTGCATTGCTACAAGTGTGTATGCGGGAAGGCACTGACTATTTGTACAAGCAATCAAAATGCCAGCTATATCACTAAATCAGCATCCAACATAGTGAAGAGAAAGAAGTCAATAAATTAGTCTTCTCATTTAAAGCTTCTTCATAAAAAAAGTACATTTATTGTTCTTTTGATTAACAGTAAAATAAATTTTTAATGCTTTTATCTTTCTGAAATTATCTCACCGGCCCCCTATGCAAGACAAAAATTGCAATGTATCCCCCCACGTGAAAAGGTTGGACACCCCTGCTGTAGATAGTACATGCTGCAGCAATGCTATGCGGCATTGGAGGGGAGGATGTTTTGGCTAAAGTGTGAGGTGCCGATCAAGCAACTGCTTTGTCCTAGATGGGGTCGAGTTTCTATTGTTGCAACTGCATCCATCTATGCAAGTGCAGAGTAATCCATCATACTCCTGATGTGCTTTATTGGTGGTGTAGAGGCTTTTGGGGAGTCAGAAATTGAGCAACTTGCCACAGAATACCCAGCCTCTAACTTACTGTAGTGGCCACAACATTTATGTAGTTAGTCCAGTTGAGCTTCTGGTCATTGATGAGTTGGAGGCGTCAGCAGTGACAATACCATTGCATGCCTTGGGTTAAGATCTTCTTTGTTGGAGACAGTCATTATCTGGGACTTGTGTGGCACAAGTGTTACTTGTCACAACAGCCAAAGCTTGGATGTTGTCCTCGGATTCCTGCATGCAGACATGGACTGCTTCGTTATCTGAGGAATTGCAAATGGAGCTGAGCACTGCAATCAGCACACAATTGTACTTCTGACCTTATGATAAAAGGAAGGCCATTAATGAAGCAACTGAAGATAATTTGGCAGAGAACACCACCCTCAGGAACTCCTGCAGTGATGTCTTGGGGCTAGGATAATTGGCCTCGAACAACCACAACTTTGTGTTACAGGTCTGTCTACAGTCACTAAAGTGTTTGTGCTCTGATTCCCACCGACTTCAGTTTTACCCTTTTTTTTTATCAACAGCGCTCTATTGCACTTAAAACAGTTTACCAACAAGAAAGGACAGCAGTTTGATTCAGTTGGTAGCGCTTTTGTTCAAGTCAAAGCTCTGATCACTCCTGTACTCACATTAAAGCCTGGCTACCCGACCCGAACCCGACTAGAGCCGACTACACGTGTCAGGCTCAGGTCAGGTCAGGTCTATATTCTGAGTCCAGCCTTCGGCTCAGGTCGGGTCGGGCTGGACAATACTGCCTCTGGGAACTCATGGGATATAGCTCAACCATGATTCCCCCACAACTCCATCTGCAGGAATAGCCTGCTGCTGGAACGGACGAACAGGATCAGAAGTAGTATCATTTGGACAAGGTAGAGCACAATAACATGTCTGATATCATTACATTTATTACGATATTCGGGTCAGGTCAATTGCGAAAAAAAAAGGACTCGGGCCCGGGTCAGGTTCGGGTTGGCTGTGGTCAGGTCGGGTTTCAATTTTATACCCGAGCAGGCCTTTAACTCACATGACCTACATTAGCTTCAGGTCCAGCGAAACCTCAAATTTAAAATTACTGTCCTTGTGCTCCTCCAATTCTGGATTCTTGAATTCCTGATGTTTTTAGCCCAACCACTGGCAGCAGTGCCTTCAGCTGTCTAGGCCTTAAGCTCTGGATTTCCCTCCCTAAACTTCTCTGCTTCTCTTTCTTCCTATAAGACCTTACTTTAAACATTCCTCTTTGACCAAGCATTTGGTCACTTGTCCTAATATGTGGTTTGATATAAAATTTTATCTGATAATGTTCCTGTGAAGCACCTAGGGACATTTTATTACACTAAAGGTGCTATATAAATGCAAATTGTTGTCGGGGTGGGAGCAGGTTCAAGACCACTCTAGGACTTCAGCACATAATCTAGGCTAACACTTAAGTACATATTGAGTATGTACCTTGAAATGAAACACTAATCCAAGTGCCCATCCGTCGGTTCAGGTAGATCTGAAGGAACTTATGACAAGCAAGATCTACAGGCACGATCAGCCAAATGGCCGCCTACTGTACTGTATCATTCTATGATTCTATAATAGCAATAAATTGGATGTGAAGCATTTTGGGTTATATGCTAGTTTGTCCTTTGGAGGCAGAAAATGTTAACACCATTACCCAAAGAAATGAATTTGCATGTAAGTTTAAGGTACAAGAGTCGGATGCAATCTCAGCAATCCTAAATCCAAGTGCCAAATCACAAAAGCAACACTACAGGTTAAGATGTATAAAAGAAACTTAGCATCCCAGGAAGTTCAAATGGATCAGTTATGTTCCTGCATAGGGGGCACAGTCTCAGGATAACGGGTTAGACATTTAGGATTGAATTTAGGGTATATTTTTATGACAAAATTAGGACCTCCAGAAGGTGTTAAAGATTAATGTGCTTAATTTCCCCTTCGTCTTTGTGATCCTGGATATCACTGGAAGTTCACCATTTGATTCTTCTCATCTGAGGAGGGCAGTAGATGTAATGACTTCCAGGCTAATCACGTGAGGGGGCAAACGCTAAGATGCTAAATACTGCAGAGAAGTGAGCACAGTTGAATGTCACACGCAACATTAATTCATCATGTTATCAATTGTATTCTGAATAATCCCATTACCTAACTCAGTACAAACCAATCCTTTGTTACATTGAATGTATGTAGAAAGAGTTTTCTTCCCCAATATATAACTTAACTGGACCAGACACATAAATACTGTGGCTACAAGAGCAGGTCAGAGGCTGTGAATACTCAAATGAGTAACTCACCTCCTGACACCAGCTACAAAGCACAAGTCAGGAGTGTTGATAGAAAACTCTTCACTGGCCTATATGATTGCAGCTCCAACAACACTCAAGAAACCCAGGACAAAGCAGCCTGCTTTATCGGCTCCTCATCCACCGCCTTAAACATTCATTCCCTCCACCACTGATGCACAGTGGCAGCTTTGTATACCATCTACAGGATACACTGCAGCAACTTTCCAAGGCTCCTTCAACAGCACCTTCCAAACCCACAACCTCTACCATCCAGAAAGACAAGGGCAGGAGAGGCATGAAAACACCAGCACCCGTGAGTTCGCGTTCAAGTCACACACCGTCCTGACATGGAACCATAATGGCATTCCTTCACTGTCACTGGGTTACAATCCTAGAACTCCCTCTCTAATAACACTGTGGGTGTACCTACACCACCACCTTCTCAAGGGCAAATAGGGATGGGCAACAAACACTGGCCCTGCCAGCGACGCTCACATCCCAGGAACGAATAAAATATATATATTATATATATCTCTCTCAAAAATAATTTTCAACAATTCCCATTCATGTTCTTCAGCCATCCATTTTAGATATATTTTGAAATAATCCGAGTTTTCCTTACCTATACCATTTAATATTTTATATACACCTCAATGAAGACCCTCTTGAACCACCTTCTCTCCAAACTATAATGTTTCAACTTCTCTAAACTTTCATCACTCATGCTATAGTAGTTTTAGTGGTAGCTACTTGGCTGTAAAACCAGGATTCAGGAGTTCAAATCCCATGACAAGTTGTGAAATATAATTCAATAAATTTAAATACTGTATTATTTCTTTGCTGACGATGCTGCATTAACATCCCACACAGAAGAGTGACTACAGAGACTCATCGACAGGATTGCGGCTGCCTGCAACGAATTTGGCCTAACCATCAGCCTCAAGAAAACGAACATCATGGAACAGGACGTCAGAAATGCTCCATCCATCAATATCGGCGACCACACGCTGGAAGTGGTTCAAGAGTTCACCTACCTAGGCTCAACTATCACCAGTAACCTGTCTCGCAATGCAGAAATCAACAAGCGCATGGGAGAGACGTCCGCTGCTATGTCCAGACTGGCTAAGAGGTTGTGGAAAAATGGCGCACTGACACGGAACACAAAAGTCCGAGTGTATCAAGCCTGTGTCCTCAGTACCTTGCTCTACAGCAGCGAGGCCTGGACAACGTATGTCAGCCAAGAGCGATGTCTCAACTCATTCCATCTTCGCTGCCTCTGGAGAATCCTTGGCATCAGGTGGCAAGACTATATCTCCAACGCAGAAGTCATCGAGGCGGCCAACATCCCCAGAATATACACCCTACTGAACCAGCGGCGCTTGAGATGGCTTGGCCATGTGAGCCGCATGGAAGATGGCAGGATCCCCAAGGATGCATTGTACAGCGTGCTCATCACTGGTATCAGACCCACCGGCCGTCCATGTCTCCGCTTTAAAGACGTCTGCAAACGCAACATGAAGTCCTGTGACACTGACCACAAGTCGTGGAAATCAGCTGCCAGTGATCGCCAGAGCTGGAGGACAGCCATAAAGGCAGGGCTAAAGAGTGGCGAGTCGAAGCGACTTAGCAGTTGGCAGGAAAAAAACAGAAGTGTAAGGAGAGAGCCAACTGTGTAACAGCCCCAACAACCAATTTTATCTGCAGTGCTTGTGGAAGAGTCTGTCACTCTAGAATTGGGTTTTATAGCCACTCCAGGCGCTGCTCCACAAACCACTGACCACCTCTAGGCGCTTACCCATTGTCTCTCGAGACAAGGAAGCCGATGAAGATTATTTATTTATTTTAAACTGCTTGGACACAAAGTGATCTGCCTAATACTACCAAGTCCTTTTCCAAGCTTGACTGCAAATTTAATTCCAATCATTCTATATCCTACTTTTCTTGCCCGAAACTTTTAAGATTGGCCAGCAAAACAGAGACCAGGAATGGAACCTGGCACCTTCCTAAACTACATGACCCAGTACTATGCTACACTGTCCAAGTACTCACTGGGCTCAAGAATGAGGAAGAGAACTTGGGTACTGGGAGTACAGTTTCAAAGTTTGTGTATGGTACAAAAAACTGGCAAAGTAGTAAATAGTGAGAAGAATAGTAGTGGACTTCAGGAGGACCTAGGCTGGTAACGTGGGTAGACAGATGGCAAATGCAATTGAATGACGATAAATATGAAGTGATATACTTTGGGAGTAACAACATGCAGTATAATCTAAATGGTACTATCTGGGGGGTGGGGAGGAATGGAATGGAACCTGGAATATACATTCACAAATCTGTGAAGGTGACAGGGTAAGTTGATAAGCTGGTTAAGAAAGTGTATGGGATACTTGGCTTTGTAAATAGGGGCACAAAAACAAGGAGTATTGTGTATAACTCTAGGCACAACACTTTAAGAAGGTCAAGGCCTTGAAGAGGGCATAGAGGAGGTTTATCAGGATGATACCAGGGATGAGGAGCTATGTGGAAAGGTTGGGGCTATTCTGCGTAGAGCAGAGAAGGTTAAGAAGAAATTTAATCGAGGCTTTCAAAATTGAGGGGTTTTGATAGTTTCTCCATATTTGCTCCATTTCTTCTGACAAGTGGGGCAATGTCCAGAGGGCATAGATTTAAAATAATTGGGGGAAAAACTGGAGGGGAAATTAGGAGAAAATTTTCACACACGCATTACCTGAAAGGGTAGTGGAAGCAGATTTCATAGGACGTTTCAAAAGATTAATTTGCAGAGCTATGAGGAAAAGTCTGGGGTGTTGAACTCAATTGGTTAGCTCGATCGAAGAGCAGGCAAAGGCACAATGAGCCGAATGGCCTCTTTCAGTGCTGTAAGATTCAATGATTCTAAGGTGGTTCTTAAAAAAGACTGCCAACTGACTTTTCTCCAAAAACCAAATGCCTTGCAATTTGTCTGTTTAAACATTATGACAACCGAGGTTGTAGGAATGCACTGTCTCCCTCTAGTCCCACTACTCCACTGGTCACAACATATACTTAAAATTATTTTTAACCAGTTATGGATATGGCTAATTATATACTTTTATCTATCCATTTCAGAATACAAATCCACCAACCAGGTTTCTTTAATAAACAACAAAATTATTAATTTATTATTTCTTTTGGGCCTCCTTATCTCGAGAGACAATGGATACGCGCCTGGAGGTGGTCAGTGGTTTGTGAAGCAGCGCCTGGAGTGGCTATAGAGGCCAATTCTAGAGTGACAGGCTTTTCCACAGGTGCTGCAGAGAAATTTGTTTGTCGGGGCTGTTGCACAGTTGGCTCTCCCCTTGCGCCTCTGTCTTTTTTCCTGCCAACTACTAAGTCTCTTCGACACGCCACATTTTAGCCCCGTCTTTATGGCTGCCCGCCAGCTCTGGCGAACGCTGGCAACTGACTCCCACGACTTGTGATCAATGTCACAGGATTTCATGTCGCGTTTGCAGACGTCTTTATAGCGGAGACTTGGACGGCCGGTGGGTCTGATACCAGTGGCGAGCTCGCTGTACAATGTGTCTTTGGGGATCCTGCCATCTTCCATGCGGCTTACATGGCCAAGCCATCTCAAGCGCCGCTGACTCAGTAGTGTGTACAAGCTGGGGATATTGGCCGCCTCGAGGACTTCTGTGTTGGAGATACGGCCCTGCCACCTGATGCCAAGTATTCTCCGGAGGCAGCAAAGATGGAATGAATTGAGACGTCGCTCTTGGCTGACATACGTTGTCCAGGCCTCGCTGCCATAGAGCATTTATTATAAAACAAGATTTATTCAATAAAGATGCAAAGCTTATTAAGACAAAGGTTGAAATATGAAATATAGTTCCTTCTAAATAACCAAACACACGCACGCGCACACCGGTTACAGAAAAAATAAAGAAGCTTTCTCTGCAGAGATCAACTTTACAAAAACAAAAAATAATTTGGCCAAATACTTGTTAATTCTTGAGGAAAAAAAGATAAGATATGAAATGTTTCATGTGACTTACAGTCTGGTGTCCGGGTTCACATAGACGGCTGTCACTGGAATCTTTCTGGAGCAGTTCTGTTCAGGAAACACTGAGGAGTAATCTTGCAGGCTTTTCGGAAGAATTACTGCATCAGTGGGTTCAGCTATCACACTGGATTCTCAGGGTTTCTCAAAGAGGTGGCTCAGGATGAGTTGGGTGACTTCTCTCTCAGCAGGTTACACACCAAGTGCCATCCAAAAAATCACCAAAAATGTAACCAAAACTCCTGAGCCATAAATATAGACATGTGGCTTCTCTGTAAATAACTCCAAAAAGTTCCATAGTCCATAAGACTCTGGTTGTTTACTAAGCTTAAGACATGTGACTTCCAATAAGTCTTTGTTTTTAAACAAAGCCCCAAGTGTCCTTCCAGTGACCCTTTTAAATAAAAAGCAAATCCAGCATCTCCTCAGGTATTCACCACAGTCTTTTAAACACAAATTCTCAACAAATATTAACAATGGAAGCGCGTTGATGACACTTCCACCCTGGGACAAAAAGAAATGAAAATATTAGAACACATTTACACACTAATTCTCATTCACTCTTTACCTGCAACAAATATAGTTATGCCCTATACCATCTTTGTACTCAGGTATCTCAAAGCAAAGTTAAATTCTAGATAAAGCATCAGCAAGTACATTATTTTTCCTCGCAATGTGGATAATCTTCAAGTGATAGGGCTGTAAACTCCATCGAAATGGTCTGGCATTCTGGTTTTTGAATTTTTCCACAAAGGCTCGGGGGTTATGATCAGTATGAGCCCGGCCAGCTGGTTGAAGTTTCAGTAGGGAAGCAATTCGGGAACAGTGACCATAATTCCGTAGGTTTTAAGGTACTTGTGGATAAGGATAAGAGTAGTCCTCGGGTGAAGGTGCTCAATTAGGGGAAGGCTAATTATAACAATATTAGGCAGGAACTGAAGAATTTAGATTGGGGGCGGCTGTTTGAGGGTAGATCAACATCTGACATGTGGGAGTCTTTCAAATGTCAGTTGCTTAGAATCCAGGACCGGCATGTTCCTGTGAGGAAGAAGGATAAGTTTGGCAAGTTTCGGGAACTTTGGATAACGAGGGATATTGTGAGCCTAGTCAAAAAGAAAAAGGAAGCATTCGTAAGGGCCGGAAGGCTGGGAATGGACGAAGCCCTTGAGGAATATAAAGACAGTAGGAAGGAACTTAAGCAAGGAGTCAGGAGGGCTAAAAGGGGTCATGAAAAGTCATTGGCAAACAGAATTAAGGAGAATCCCAAGGCTTTTTACATGTATATAAAGAGCAAGAGGGTAATCAGGGAAAGGGCTGGCCCACTCAAGGACAGAGGAGGGAATCTATGTGTGGAGCCAGAGGAAATGGGCGAGGTACTAAATGAGTACTTTGCATCAGTATTCACCAAAGAGAAGGACTTGGTGGATGATGAGTCGAGGGAAGGGAGTGTAGATAGTCTGGGTCATGTCGTTATCAAAAAGGAGGAGGTGTTGGGTGTCTTGCAAAGCATTAAGGTAGATAAGTCCCCAGGGCCTGATGGGATCTACCCCAGAATACTGAGGGAGGTGAGGGAAGAAATTGCTGGGGCCTTGACAGAAATCTTTGTATCCTCATTGGTTACAGGTGAGGTCCCAGAGGACTGGAGAATAGCCAATGTTGCTCCTTTGTTTAAGTAGGGTAGCAAGGATAATCCAGGAAGTTATAGGCCGGTGAGCCTTACGTCAGTGGTAGGGAAATTATTAGAGAGGATTCGTCGGGACAGGATTTACTCCCATTTGGAAACAAATGAACTTATTAGCAAGAGGCAGCATGGTTTTGTGAAGAGGAGGTCATGTCTCACTAACTTGATTGAGTTTTTTGAGGAAGTGACGAAGATGATTGATGAAGGAAGGGCAGTGGATGTTATCTATATGGACTTCAGTAAAGCCTTTGACAAGGTCCCTCATGGCAGACTGGTACAAAAGGTGAAGTCACACGGGATCAGAGGTGAGCTGGCAAGATGGAGACAGAACTGGCTCGGTCATAGAAGACATAGGGTAGCAGTGGAAGGGTGCTTTTCTGACTGGAGGGCTGTGACTAGTGGTGTTCCGCAGGGATCAGTGCTGGGACCTTTGCTGTTTGCAGTATATATAAATGATTTGGAGGAAAATGTAGCTGGTCTGATTGGTAAGTTTGCGGATGACACAAAGGTTGGTGGAGTTGCGGATAGTGATGAGGATTGTCAGAGGACACAGCAGGATATAGATCGGTTGGAGACATGGGCAGAGAAATGGCAGATGGAGTTTAATCCGGACAAATGTGAGGTAATGCATTTTGGAAGGTCTAATACAGGTGGGAAGTATACAGTAAATGGCAGAACCCTTAGGAGTATTGACAGGCAGAGAGATCTGGGCGTACAGGTCCACAGGTCACTGAAAAGTGGCAACGCAGGTGAATAAGGTAGGCAAGAAGGCATACGGCATGCTTGCCTTCATCGGTCGGGGCATAGAGTATAAAAATTGGCAAGTCGTGCTGCAGCTGTACAGAACTTTAGTTAGGCCACACTTAGAATATTGCGTGCAATTCTGGTCGCCACACTACCAAAAGGACGTGGAGGCTTTGGAGAGGGTACAGAAGAGGTTTACCAGGATGTTGCCTGGTCTGGAGGGCATTAGCTATGAGGAGAGGTTGAATAAACTCGGATTGTTTTCACTGGAACGACGGAGGTGGAGGGGCGACATGATAGAGGTTTACAAAGTTATGAGTGGCATGGACAGAGTGGATAGTCAGAAGCTTTTTCCCAGGGTGGACGAGTCAGTTACTAGGGGACATAGGTTTAAGGTGCGAGGGGCAAAGTTTAGAGGGGATGTGCGAGGCAAGTTCTTTACACAGAGGGTGGTGAGTGCCTGGAACTTGCTGCCGGGGGAGGTGGTGGAAGCAGGTACGATAGCGATGTTTAAGAGGCAACTTGACAAATACATGAATAGGATGGGAATAGAGGGATATGGTCCCCGGAAGTGCAAAATGTTTTAGTTTAGACGGGCGTCAAGATTGGCGCAGGCTTGGAGGGCCGAATGGCCTGTTCCTGTGCTGTACTGTTCTTTGTTCTAGTATATAACACTGCTTCCCTGTAGCCATGGTGGACATATACTTCAAAATGTTTAAGAGCTAGTAGTAATCCCAGAGTTTCTTTTTCCATTGTAAGGTATCTCTTTTGGTGTCGATTTAGCTTTTTGGAAAAGTATCCCACTGGCTTTTCTATGCTCGATTCATCATCTTGTTATCTGACTGCACCTACCCCCAGGTCACTAGCATGAATTGCTACCTTGAAGGGCTTGGTTAAATTTAGGGCAGCAATTGGTTCATTGATCAAATTTGTTTTCAGCCTCTCAAAAGATGCTTGGCACTTCCCTGACCACTCCCCTGTTATTTTGTAGCAAATCCGTCAGTGGAGCAGCTGTAGTGCTAAAATTTGGTACAAACTTGCAGTAGAAACTACACATCCCCAAAAACCTGATGATTTCTCATTTAGTCTTAGGGCCAGGGAACTCACCCAATGCTTGAACTTTTGCAGCTCTTGGCAACACTTATCCATGCACCACTATATGTCCTAGGTAAGTTACCCGCTCTTTTGCAAATTCACTTTTGGCAAGGTTTATTTCCAAATCAGCCAACTGTAATTTTCTAAACAGAGCTTTCAGTTGTTCCAAGTGTCACTGTATACCAGCGCATCATCAAGGTAAACAACACAGTGAAGAATACTGGCTATCACTTGGTTCATTGGTCTCTGGAAAGTTGCTGGGGCATTTGTTAGCCTGAATGGCATCATTTGGCATTGGAAAAGACCATCTGGTGTGACAAAGGATGATATTTCTTTAGCTCGGGGTGTTAAAGGAACCTGCTAGTATCCCTTTAACAAATCTATTTTGGTAAGAAACATGGCACTACCAACTCTGTCAATACAGTCTTCCAAGCAAGGAACTGGGTAGGAGTCTGCCTTTTTTGCTGCATTAACCTTTCTGTAGTCCATGCAAAACCTAGTTGAACCATCAGGCTTAGGCAATAACACGACTGGGGAACTCTAGCTGCTTTGACTGGGTTCAATTAGGTAGTTTTCCAACATGTATTGGATGTCTGCTTTCACCTGGACCTGTTTCTCTGGACCTAAGCGATAAGGAGGCTGTTTTATAGGAGGATTCTCCTATATCCACATCATGTATGGCTAAGGTTGGACATCCTGGATTGTCCCTACAGACTCCTTTAAATGTTGTGAGTAGCCTTGTTAGGACTCCTTGTTGTTCTGCATTTAAATATGAAAGCATAGTGTCTAAACTCCCTAACAATTCCGTGTTAGCTAACCGGATAGTAGGAGGTTCAATTTGGGAACTCTCTAGGCCTCCTTCTGCCTCATCCTCACAATCCCTATTGTTCTTCGTTGTCCTTACTACCTGACATACCTGTACTTTATTTTATTTTATTTATTTTATTTTTTATTTAGAGATACAGCACCGAAACAGGCCCTTCGGCCCACCGTGTTTGTGCCGACCAACAACCACCCATTTATACTAATCCTACATTAATCCCATATTCTCTACCACATCCCCTACCACCTACCTACACTAGGGGCAATTTACAATGGCCAATTTACCTATCAACCTGCAAGTCTTTGGCTGTGGAAGGAAACCGGAGTACCCAGCGGAAACCCACGCAGACACAGGGAGAACTTGCAAACTCCGCACAGGCAGTACCCAGAACTGAACCCGGGTTGCTGGAGCTGTGAGGCTGCAGTGCTAACCACTGCGCCACTGTGCCGCCTGTGCTTATCCTCCTCCCGGTAGTGATATTGTTTCAACATACTGATGTGACACAACCGATTCTTTTTCCGGCAATCTGGGGTGTCAATCAAATAATTTACTTTACCAATCCATTTGACTACTCTATATAGACCACTGAACCGTGCTTTCAGTGGTTCACTCTGTAAAGGCAATAAAAGTAACACAACATCCCCTGGTTGAAATGTTCAGGTCTTGGCATGCTTGTCGGTCCATTTTTTCATGGTTGATGTTTAGTTTAGAGATACAGCACTGAAACAGGCCCTTCGGCCCACCGAGTCTGTGCCGACCATCAACCACCCATTTATATTAATCCTACACTAATTCCATATTCCTATCACATCCCCACCTGTCCCTATATATTTCCCTACCACCTACGTATACTAGGGGCAATTTATAATGGCCAATTAACCTATCAACCTGCAAGTCTTTGGCATATGGGAGGAAACCGGAGCACCCGGAGGAAACCCACGCAGACACAGGGAGAACTTGCAAACTCCACACAGGCAGTACCCAGAATTGAACCCGGGTCACTGGAGCTGTGAGGCTGCGGTGCTAACCACTGCGCCACTGTGCCGCCCTTGATTGTGAAGCTTTAAGTTGTTCCAGAGCCACCTTGCAGGCTCGTGAGCCGCTCCTGAAACAAGGATGTCATGAGTTTCTTTGCGTTATCTTAAGCAACACAACGACGTATGTGGATTCCAGTTCCTTGAAGATCACTATAAGGTTTATTAACAGCATCTGCAGTATTTTGCTTTCATTCCAGCATCTCCTCAGGTATTTTCCACAGTCTTTTAAACACAAATCCTCAAAAAATATTAACAATGGAAGCACGTTCATGACACGTTCAACACACAAACACAACCCACTCATGTGGAATTCAACTGCCTGCTCTTTTAACAAAGGCAATTTAGCACCTCTTAAGATGCAGAAGGAATTTCATATAAAAGCACTAAGTCCTTGTACATTGAATTCCATGATTTCAAGGCACATAAACAACTAGGCTAACCCAAAACTTCTCCAATACAGTACTGCGCCAAATTATAAATGTAGCAGTGCTTAAAAAAACTACTGTGAAATGGCACGGGTGAGTACTCCAGAGACTGACAGTTTAAAAACATTAGTTTGACTGCATTTATGCTCTTTCTCCTTCAAAATCACTGGGCTTTACTGAATTCAACCAACTGTAATTAATGTTGATGCTCCCCAATGATGTGGTGTTAAACGCAGCCATGCTGGACCAAGCAACAAAGACCCAGATGCTGCCCAGTTTGACTCATGTCCATCAGTTAACAGATGTTGGCCAAGAGCAGAATTATGCTCGGGTGCACAACCGACACCTTCCCGAACAAATATCCAGACAATGCTCTCATGTTCTGGTGTCACACATGAGCAGAATGGTGCAGCGGAAGTGTGCTGGGCACACAACCCAGAAGTCAATAGATCCAAACCATTTTCTAAGGAATGCAAAAATCTTCGATAGGTATATAAATAGTAAACGAGTAGTAAGTGGAGGCGTGGAGCTAATTAGGGACCAAAAAGGGATCTATGCTTGGAGGCAGAGGGCATGACTGAAGTACTAAATGTGTACTTTGTTTCTGTCTTTACCAAGGAAAAATATGCTGCCAAAGTCCTAGTGATAGAGGAGTTAGTTGAGACACTGGATGGGCTAAAAATTGTACAGAGGAGGTATTAGAAAGGTTGACTGTATTTAAAAGTTGGTAAGTCACCAGGACTGAATGGGATGCATCCACAGATAACAAGGAAAGTAAGGATGGAAATTGCGGAAATGTTGACCATAATCTTCCAATCCTCCCCAGATACAGTAGTGGTACCAGCAGACCGCTGAATTGAAACGTTACACCTTTGTTCAAAAAAGGGTGCAAGGATAGGTCTATCAACTACAGGCCAGTCAGCTTAACCTTGGTCGTGGGAAAGCCTTTAGAAACCATAATCCAGGACAAAATTAAGTCACTTGGAACAAATGTAAATTAATTTTAAAAAGCCAGCATGGATTTGTTAAAGGCAATTCGTGTTGAATTTGTTTTGAGTTTTTTAACGATGTAACAGAGAGGGTTGATGAGGTTGATATGGTGTAAATGGACTTCCAAAAGGCGTTTGATAAAATGCCATATAACAGGCTTGTCAGCAAAGTTGAAGCTCATAGAATAAAAGGGACAATGACAGCATGAACCTGAACTTGACTGAGTGAAAGAAAACAGCTAGTAGTGGGAAACAGTTGTTTTACAGACTAGAGGAGGGCATACAGTGGGGTTCTCAAGAGATCGGTAGTAGGACCACTGCTTTTCTTGATATAAATTAACGTTCTAGAATTGGGTGTAGAGGGTCGAATTTCAAAATTTGCAGATTAAACAACACTTGGATGTATTGTGAACTGTGAGGAGGCTAGTGACATTGAAGCTGGCAAGTTGAGAAATGGCTTAAAAAGGCATACAGGATCCTGTGTTTTATAAATGAGAGTACAAAAACAAGGAAATTGTGATGAACTTTTATAAAACAACGGTTCAGCCTCAACTGGAGTCCAGTGCCCAATTCCGGGCACCGCACTTTAGCAAGGGTGCAAAAAAAGATTTATGAGAATGGTTCCAGGGATCAGAGATTTCAGTTACATTGATAGATTGGAGAAACTGGGGCTGCTCTCCTTAAAGAGAAGGCTAAGAAGAGATTTGATAGATGTGTTCAAAATCATGAGGTATCTAGGCAGAGTACCTAGGAAGGGTCAAAAACCTGTGGACATAGATAGAAAGTGAATGGTGAAAGAATCAACAGCAATATGAGGAAAAACCTGGTTATGCAACAAGTGGTTAGGATCTGGAATGCACAGCCTGAGAGCCTGGTGGAGGCTTTGAAATGAGAATTGGATAAGCACCTGAAGAGAAAAAGATTTGCAGGGCTACAAGGAAAAGGCTGGGGAATGAAACTAGCTGTTTTTCTCTTGCATGGACACAACAGACCGAATGGCCTCCTTCTGTGCTGCAACCATTCTATGATTCTATGAAAACTACTACTGACTACTGCACAGAAGGGCTGTCAGTACTTGTACAAATTTACTCCAGCATGAATCACCATTCCTCAGGAGAGGAGAAAACTGGGAAAGGAAAAGAAAAATTCAACAGATCAGTATTCTTACAACCCTTCCAGGACATCACTTTCAACGTGAGGGAGCCAAGCAAACCAGATTGGTGCTCCTATCCCCTTCCACCTACTGGCAGGGGATATGAAAGGTGCAGTGCTTGCTCTCACATCGATCAGTACAGCTGGCCTAGGATCAGTGCAGTTAGAGGTATAATAGAATGACCTTAAAATTAACATTAATGATAGAGACCCATCTTCATGAGTTTTGCATATTTAGATCAGTTTAGCAACAAATGAATTAGCAAGGTATGTTAAACACTGCGGCACAGTGGCGCAGTAGTTAGCACCGCAGCCTCACAGCTCCAGCGATCCGGGTTCAATTCTGGGTACTGCCTGTGTGGAGTTTGCAAGTTTTCCCTGTGTCTGCGTGGGTTTCCTCCGGGTGCTCTGGTTTCCTCCCACAGCCAAAAGACTTGCAGGTTGATAGGTAAATTGGCCATTATAAATTGCCCCTAGTATAGGTAGGTGGTAGGGGAATATAGGGACAGGTGAGGATGTGGTAGGAATATGGGATTAGTGTAGGATTAGTATAAATGGGTGGTTAATGGTCGGCACAGACTTGGTGGGCCGAAGGGCCTGTTTCAGTGCTGTATCTCTAAAAATCTTTAAAAAAATAAAAAATCTAACATCCACATTCTACAACTCCAGTCCCTTGCCCTCTTATAGTATTGCCTGCATAATCTAAATGATCAATGCAAAATTATAGTTTTAGAAAAACATAAGAAAAGGAGTACACCATTCAGCCCCTCAAACCTGCTCTGCCATTCAATAAGATCATGGCTGATCTGACTGTGGCCTCAACTCCACTTTCCTACCTGCTCCCCTCCGCCCCCACCCACCCCCCCCCCCCCCCCCCATAAACCTCGACTCCCTTGTGGATCAAAAATCTAACTCAGCCTTGAATATATTTAATGACCCAGCCTCCACTGCTCTCTGGGGAAGAGATTCCAAAAATTAACAACCCTCAGAAAAGAAGCTCCTCCTCATCTCAGACTTAAAAGGGAGACCCCTTATTTTGAAACTGTGCCCCTGGTTCTAGATTCTCCCAAAAGGGGAAACATCCTGTCAGCATTCACTCTGTCAAGTCCCCCCTCAGAATCTTATAGGTTTCAATAAAATCACCTCTCCTAAACTCCAATAGTATAGATAGGCCCACCTGCTCAACCTTTCCTCATAAGATAACCCTTTCATCCCAGAAATCAGCCTAGTGAACCTTCTCTGAACTACTTCCAAGGTATGTAAATCCCTCTAAGTAAGGAGGCCAAAACTGTATGCAGTACTCAAGGTGCAGTCTCACCAGCATCATGTACAGTTGTAGCAAGACTTCTATACTTTTACATTCCAATCCTGCTCCAATAAATACCAACATTCCATTTGCCTTTCTAATTACTTGTTGTACCTGCATGCTAGCTTATTGCAATTCAGGTACAAGGACCCAGATCCCTCCGTACCGCAGCATTCTGCAGTCAGAATTAAAAGGACCGAGGAATTTTTTTAAAAATCGATTAGATTTCCAAATTATTGGAAAAATTCTGAGGGACAGCATAAATCTTGATTTAGAAAGAACAGATTAATCAATGATAGTCAGCAAGGATTTGTGTCTGACTAACATGATTAATCTTTTTGAGGAGGTAACAAGAAGGGTTGATGAGTGTAGTGCATTTGATGTAGTCTATATGGATTATAGCAAAGCTTTTGATAATGTCTGTTTACAGAAGTAAAAGCCCATGGGATCTAAGGCAAAATGGCAAGTTGGATCCAAACTTGTGTCATGCTCACAGAGGGAACTGTGATGAAATATGAAATAATGGAGGAATTATGAAATAAAAGTAAACTGTTGAACTAAGCTGCAAGAATATGGACACTTTGTTACCCAGCAACATGGAGGGAGACATCAGGTCATTCCCTCCTGTACTGCCCATCAACATGTGGATGACTAAAAAGCTAATAATGAGGGAGAAAATTGATTATGAAAGTAAATTGGCAAGAAATATAAAAACAAACAGCAAGAGCTTCTACGGGTATATAAAAAGAGAGTAGCTAAAGTGAGTGTGGGACCCTTGGTGGATGCGCCTGGGGAATTGATAATGGGGAACAGGGAAATGGCAGATAATTGAAACCAATATTTTGCATCAGTCTTCCTGATGGAGGACACTATAAGCATCCACAGGTATAAGATAAGGAAGGAGCTAATGGGAGGAAAGATCTTATAACAGTTATAACAGGCAGATACCGAGTGCAGAGAGTCTGTGAGGAAGGTTAGGCAGTTGACAGGGCAAAGTTGCAGCCAGTATGATGGGTTGAAGTGTGTCTATTTTAACACAAGTAGTGTCAGGAATAAGGGTGATGAACTTAGAGCATGGATCAGTACTTGGAGCTACGATGTTGTGGCCATGACGGAGACGTGGATATCACAGGGGCAGGAATGGATGTTGGATGTTCCGGGGTTTAGATGTTTCAACAGGAATAGGGAGGGAGGTAAAAGAGGTGGGGAGTGGCATTGTTAATCAGGGATAGTATCACAGCTGCAGAAAGGGAGGTTGTCGAGGAGGGTTTGTCTACTGAGTCATTATGGGTGGAAGTCAGAAACAGGAAAGGAGCAGTCACGTTGTTGGGAGTTTTCTATAGAACCCCCAATAGCAACAGAGACATGGAGGAACAGACTGGGAGGCAGATTTTGGAAAGGTGCAGAAGTAACAGGGTTGTTGTCATGGGTGACTTCAACTTCCCTAATATTGATTGGAACCTCCTTAGTGCAAATAGTTTGGATGGAGCAGTTTTTGTCAGGTGTGTCCAGGAAGGTTTCCTGACTCAATTTGTAGATAGGCCGACTAGAGGGGAGACTATGTTGGACTTGGTGCTTGGCAACGAACCAGGCCAGGTGGCAGATCTCTCGGTGGGAGAGCATTTCGGTGATAGTGATCACAACTCCCTGACCTTTACTATAGTCATGGAGAGGGACAGGAGCAGACGGGATGGGAAAATATTTAATTGGGGGAGAGGGAATTACAATGCTATTAGGCAGGAACTGGGGAGCATAAATTGGGAACAGATGTTCTCTGGAAAATGCACGACAGAAATGTGGAGGTTGTTTAGGGAGCACTTGCTGCGACTGCTGGATAGGTTTGTCCCGATGAGGCAAGGAAGGGATGGAAGGGTGAAGGAACCTTGGATGACAAGAGATGTGGAACAGCTAGTCAAGAGGAAGAAGGAAGCTTACTTAAGGTTGAGGAAGCAAGGATCAGACAGGGCTCTCGAGGGTTACAAGGTAGCCAGGAAGGAACTGAAGAATGGACTTAGGAGAGCTAGAAGGGGACATGACAAAGTCTTGACGGGTAGGGTTAAGGAAAATCCCAAGGCGTTCTACACTTAGGTGAGGAACAAGAGGATGGCCAGAGTGAGGGTAGGGCCGATCAGGGATAGTGGAGGGAACTTGTGCCTGGAGTCGGAGGAGGTAGGGGAAGTCCTAAATGAATACTTTGCTTCAGTATTCACTAGTGAGAGGGACCTGGTCGTTTGTGAGGACAGCGTGGAACAGGCTGATATGCTCGAACAGGTTGAGGTTAAGAGGGAGGATGTGCTGGAAATTTTGAAAGACATGAGGACAGATAAGTATGGATATACCCAAGGATATTACGGGAAGCGAGGGAAGAGATTGCTGCGCCTTTGGCGATGATCTTTGTGTCTTCACTGTCCACTGGAGTAGTACCGGATGATTGGAGGGTGGCAAATGTTGTTTCCTTGTTCAAGAAAGGGAATAGGGATAACCCTGGGAATTATAGACCAGTCAGTCTTACGTCGGTAGTGGGCAAATTATTGGAGAGGATTCTGAGAGACAGGATTTATGATTATTTGGAAAAGCATGGTTTGATTAGAGACAGTCAGCATGGCTTTGTGAGGGGCAGCTCATGCCTCACAAGCCTTATTGAATTCTTTGAAGATGTGACAAAACACATTGATGAAGGAAGAGCAGTGGATGTGGTGTATATGGATTTTAGCAAGGCGTTTGATAAGGTTCCCCATGGTAGGCTCATTCGGAAAGAGGCAAGGGATTCAGGGAAAGTTGGCTGTCTGGATACAAAATTGGCTGGCCCATAGAAGACAGAGGGTGGTAGTAGATGGAAAGTATTCAGCATGGAACTCGGTGACCAGTGGTGTTCCACAAGGATCTGTTCTGGGATCTCTGCTCTTTGTGATTTTTATAAATGACTTGGATGAGGAAGTGGAAGGCTGGGTTAGCAAGTTTGCCGATGACACGAAGGTTGCTGGAGTTGTGGATAGTGTGGAAGGCTGTTGTAGGTTGTAACGGGACATTGACAGGATGCAAAGCTGGGCTAAGAAGTGGCAGATGGAGTTCAACCTGGAAAAGTGTGAAGTGATTCATTTTGGAAGGTCGAATTTGAATGCGGAATACAAGCTTAAAGACAGGATTCTTGGTAATGTGGAGGAACAGAGGGATCTTGGGGTCCATGTCCATAGATCACTCAAAGTTGCCACCCAAGTTGATAGGGTTGTTAAGAAGGCGTATGGGGTGTTGGCTTTCATTAACAGGGGGATTGAATTTAAGAGCCGCGAGGTTATGCTGCAGCTCTATAAAGCCCTGGTTAGACCACATTTGGAATATTGTGTTCAGTTCTGGTCGCCTCATTATAGGAAGGATGTGGAAGCTTTAGAGAGGGTGCAGAGGAGATTTACCAGGATGCTGCCTGGACTGGAGGGCATGTCCTACGAAGAAAGATTGAGGGAGCTAGGGCTTTTCTCATTGGAGCGAAGAAGGATGAGAGGTGACTTGATAGAGGGGTACAAGATGATGAGAGGCATAGATAGAGTGGATAGTCAGAGACTTTTTCCCAGGGTGGAAAGGGCTATCACCAGGAGGCATAATTTTAAGGTGATTGGAGGAAGGTTTCGGGGAGATGTCAGAGGTAGGTTCTTTACACAGAGAGTGGTGGGTGTGTGGAATGCACTGCCAACGGTGGTAGTAGAAGCAGGTACGTTAGGTGCATTTAAGCAACTCTTGGATAGGTACATGGATGATAGTAGAATGAAGGGTAGGTAGTTAGTTTGATCTTAGAGTAGGTTAAAGGTTCGGCACAACATCGTGGGCCGAAGGGCCTGTACTGTGCTGTACTGTTCTATGTTCTAACAGTCTCTAGCACAAGGAATAAAGTACTTGACAAACTAATGGGACTAAAGGCAGACATGTTGCCAGGACCTGATGGCCTGCATCCAAGGGTTTTAAAAGAAGCAGCTGCAGAGACAGTGGAGGCATTGGTCGAAATATTCCAGAACTCACTGGATTCTGGGAGGGTCCCAGAGGATTGGAAAACTGCTAATGTGACGCCCCTGTTCAAGAAGGGAGGGAGACAAAAAGCAAGAAACTATCGGCCAGTCAGCCTAACATTAATTGTTGGAAAAATGGCTAGAGTCCTTTATTAAGGAAGAAATAGCAGGACATTTAGAAAAGCTTAATGCAATCGAACAGAGTCATCAACATGGTTTTGTTAAAGGGAAATCATGTTTGGCAAATTTGCTAGAGTTCTTTGAGGATATAACAAGCAGAGTTGATGAAGGGGAATCGGTAGATGTAGTGAGTTTGGATTTCCAGAAGGCATTCGATAAGGTGCCACATAAAAGATTATTGCACAAGATAGGCGCTCACGGTATTTGGGGTAATGTATTAGCATGGATTGAGGATTGGTTCACTCACAGAAGACAGAGAGTCAGAATTAATAGGTCTTTTTCAGGTTGGAAAGACGTAACTAATGGAGTGCCACAAGGATCAGTCCTAGTGCCTCAACTATTTACTATCTATATTAATGACTTGGAGGAGAGGGCAGAGTGTAATATATCCAAATTTGCTGACCATACAAAAATAGGTGGGAGGGCATGTTGTGATGAGGACATAAGGAATCTGCAAGGGGATGTAGATAGGTTGAGTGAGTGGGCAAAAACTTGTCAGACGGAGTTTAATGTAGGAAAATGTGAGATCATGCACTTTGGTAGGAAGAATCAAAAAGCAGACTATTATTTAAATGAAGAAAGACTCCATAAAAGTGCAGCATAGAGGGATCTGGGTGTTCTTGTACTTGAAACTCAAAATGTTAGCATGCAGGTGCAGCAAGTAATTAAGGCAGCAAATAGAAATTTGGCCTTTATTGCAAGGGGGGTTTGGAGTTTAAAAATAGGGAAGTCTTGTTACAACTGTACAGGGTGTTGGTGAGGCCACACCTGGAGTACTGTGTACAGATTCGGTCCCTGTATTTAAGAAAGGATATACTGGCACTGGAGGCCGTTCAAAACAGATTCACTCAGCTAATTCCTGGGATGAAGGGGTTGACTTATCAAGAACGGCTAAACAGGTTAGGCCTTTATTCATTAGGGTTTAAAAGAATGAGGGGTGATCTTACTGAAACGTACAAGATTCTGAGGGGCTTGACAGGGTAGATCTTGAGAAGATCTTTCCACCAGTGGGGGAATCTCGAACTAGGGGACATAGTTACAGAATAAGGGGACACTCATTTAAAACTGAGATGGGAAGGAATTTCTATCTCTCAGAGGGTATTGAATGTCTGGAATTCTCTACCCCAGAGAGTTGTAGAGGCTAGATCACTAAAAATATTTAAAGAGGAGGTAGATAGATTTTTGAAATATTGGGAAGTTGAGGGCTATGAGGAGCTGGCACAAAAAAGGAGTTGAGGTCTGAGGCAGATCAGCCATGATCTTATTGAATGGCAGGGCAGGCTTGAGGGGCCGAATGACCTACTCCTGCTCCTATTTTTTATGTTCTTATGTTAGTCTGTAGAAAACTGGACCATTATTAACGTCTAGGATTGCCTTGAGCAGGCACATTGATATGTAAAATGGACCATTCCATGCTAACAACTCCTATCATCAAAATACGGGCTAGCAAAGGCTTTTGCAGACAGACTAACTCCGAAGTCAAGACCAAAAAAATAAGTGTTATTTCACACATATTAATCAAAATGGACCACATTCAGACATTATATAACAATGGTCCCACATCCGGGGACATTGTACAAACATCCCAGAGAACAGCGTCTTGAGTCACCTGACTAAAACCAAAACCTGATAAGTTTTTACCTGAAAAGAAGTAACTGCTCTGAGAGAGGGAGACAGTCATTTCCAGCCAGATAAGCTGTGAGATCGATCCAGCTAAGCAATAAGCCCTGCCAGAACCATCTTTAAACTACTGTGACGGAGAGACTGCAGGCTGACCTTGAAAACACCACATCTGAGAAATTGAACCAGGACTTTCACTAGTAACTTCGGACTGAGTTTTAACCAACAAAGTGATTCCTGACAACGCAGCCGGCCACTGACGTCATCAGGCTGCGTCAAGGTGCGCACATGCGCAGATGGGCTCCTGCTCTCTGCACGTGCGCTGTGTTCCGACTTGCCAGGACTGGTTAACGCATGCGCCGATGACGTCATCATGTGACGTTTGCATCTTTGGGCAACGCGCCTGGTCGGCCTCTGCACATGCGCTTTACGCATACAGCAATGCAACGCCAACCGAAATTCACACATGCGTCAAGCTCCGCTCCTTCCCCTCCACTCTTTCGGCCGCTCTGCGGCCCCCCTCGCTGCTCTCACTGGCCACTCCGCTCCTCCCCCCACCCACCGTCCCTCTCCGCTCCCCTCCCTGCTCTGTCCCGATCTGCTCCCCTACCCCACCGTCCCCGCTCCGCTCGCTCCCCCCCACACCCTCGGCCCGCTCGCTCGCTCTCTCCCTCCCTCCCTTGTGTGCTGCCATGTGTTTAGGTTAAGTTGCCTTCGTGTGATTATTTGAGCAGCGCCATCTTTAGTCCTGTCAGCTGCCTGAAGTCGCGGACTGTGATGTTTTAGTGGCACATGCTGCATTTGTGCATGTGCCACTGCAGCGCCACTTAGTGGTAGCGTTGTCAGCAAACGCAGCCTTTTGGGTTATATTGCAACGATTTGGACTTGAATGTAGAGGCCATGATTAAGAAGCTTACAGAAATACAAAAATTGGCTGTGTGGTTGATAATGAAGAAGAAAGCTGTATACTGTAGGAAGACATCAATAGACTAGTCAGGTGGGTGGAACAGTGGCAAATGGAGATAAATCTGGACAAGTGTGAGGTAATGCATTTGAGGATGGCTAACATGGCATGCGGATACACAATAAATGACTAACAAGTGCCTAGCCACAGACAGTGAAACAGGAAACAATAGTCTGACCTTCCTACAACTCCCGGTGCAGCTGGTACCGCGAAATCTACAAGTCAAGAACTCTTGTGAAATAAACTGACCAAGATTCAAGTTCCCTCCAATTTGACCTAGCAAGCCACACAATTGCAACACCACTTTCTCAAAGGAACTAAGGCTGCTCAATAAATGCTGGCCTTGCCAGAGATACCGACTTCCCGAGAAGCAATAAAATAAATAAACTGAATGTCTATTTTCCATTCTTGAATTTTCTGATGTCCTTATAAATGAGAGCTAAGATTTTTTTTTCCGTAACTAAGGGATTACTGTAACACTTAACCTTCATCATTTTCCACTAAAAGGACAGCTTCATAGACAAAATTCCAACCGGCAGGTGGGATAACCGAGCTCACAATTCCAATTTGGCAGCACTGGAGATGCCCGAGAATGAAAAGAACAGGCCAGATATCTTAAAAATAAGTATAAGTAGCTGTCCCCACAGCTCAGTTCCTGGTTCACTGTCCCTATGGTGAACTGAACCATACAGATATGTTAAGAGGCGCATGCAAGTCTTACTATGTTAGTTCCTTTGGGCTGTAGAGAGAGAAAAGGAGGAAATAAAAATCAAGATTGCGGTCACGTTGCAGTGCCTGACACCAATATCAATGAAGCATCAAATTAAGCTCAGGCCTGCCTGTATGCACACCACCCCACCCCCCAAGCCCCACCGCCTCAACTGATCAGATCTACTATCAACCCTCAGGCATGAAGGACAGCACCCAGTGCACATGAAATGATAGCCCAGGAACGACTCTCTAACTTCCAAGAGAAAAATCTTAAAATAAAATGTTCGAGGCCTGGGTGTCAAATTGTTTGATTATTATTTGATAGCTTTAGTCTGTTTTTCCAAAAAGGAATTCTGAATCCTATTACACAGTAGTCTGAAGGCACAGTAAATGTTTATTAATAGTCTCCCATTGCACAGCATTTTTCTACATTTCCACTCCTTTGCCCTGGAGCTCCTATAAGCAGCAACCAGAGCAGCCTACATAACGGAGAGCAAAATAAAAGAGATTTTGACTTCTGGCTGAACTTGGTGCTCAAACATCTGAATAATTCTAAAGCAAGCCATTCAATGTGCAAAAACACTGCAGTCTGTTTTTCCTTTCTGTCTCCTCTCTTTGTCTCCTCTCTAAGCGAAACTAGCAAAAAATATGAAAACAGATTGGAAGAGCTCCTACAATTGTAAGAAGGAAGAGATTAGCGAATGTAAACATCGGTCACATAGAGGCAGTGATGGGAGAAATTATAATGGAGAGTAAGCAAATGGCAGAGTCAGTAAATAAATGTTATATCTGTCTTCACAGTAGAAGACACAAAAATATAGGAGAAATAGTGGGAAATCAAGAGTCTACCGAGAATGAGAACTTAGTTATTATTATTAGTAAAGAAAAATTACTGGAGAAATTAATGGGACTAAAAGCTGAAAAATCCCCTGGACTGGATGGCCTACATCCTAGGGTTTTAAAAGGGGTGGCTGCAGAGATAGTGGATACATTGGTTTTGATCTTCCAGAATTCCCTAAATTCTAGAACGATTCTCATAGATTAGAAGGTAGCAAATAACCGCCAAGAAAGGAGGGAGAGAATAAACAGGAAACTATAGGCCAGTTAGCCAGACAGCAGTAGTAGGGAAAATGCTCAAGTCTATTATTCGGAACATCTATTAACCCTCACCTCTTTCACACCTTAAAATCTATTACATCTCTAACTTGTTTTTTTGAAGATTTCAAGATGGCTCTTGGGTGTTCAGATCCCAAAGGAGCGTCCTCCCTCTGCAAAGCTGCCAGCCGCTGCTCTTTCTCTCCCTAAATCCTCTCTTCTTCTGTTTAAGTTCCCCTGGTTCTAATAGTGGGTGCATTTTAGCCCAAATTTCAAGTTTACTATCAGTTTAAACAGCCTCTATTTGTTCGTTCAAACCCCATCCCCGCGACCTTACCTTGTGAGCTTAGGAAAAGATCTGGACATGGTTTTTCTCTTAAACTTGGCACTACAGTACATTGGAATAATCCATAAGATTCTTCTGTTTCTAATCTGCTGCTCTTCTTTGATTTGTAAATTGTGGAAAAGGCCTAGAAAAATTTAGATCTAGATATTCTCTCAAAACTGGCTTCAAATTTCTGAACTACTCTCATCATTAAGACAACAAATCTGCTCTGGAATACACTGGTTATACTGTAAGGCCCAACTTCTGACTCTTAAGTATTGCAAAAGAGCAGATTAAAGTAACTTTGATCAGTAGCAGAGGGAAACAGAGGAGAAAATGGATGACATAATTGACTGGATGACCTGTGCGGAATGTGCAATGGCAGCACAAGACGGACAGAGAGGTGGAGATCCATGGCAGTCACCCTTCTGGGAAGAAGGTGACACCAACGAACGAACAAATGATCAGTTTACAGCCCTTGCCCCACCACTGCTGTGATTGGGAGACTTCAATCGCCTGCTGACCCTGTTATTGACCACTGGTTATACTGGATTTTCAGCTTCAGTCTGCTCCTGGCCAGAAAATCACTTGCCTAGGCCAAAGAACAAACCTTTGCTGCTTCTGGATTTTATTGTGTCCTCCAACTTTGCCATCATCTTTCTGATCCTACAACTGCCTCTGTATACCTGCATCCTCATTTCCATGAAAATACCCCATTAGTGCAGCCTCTGATATTCTAACCTCATATAGCTTCTGGACTTCACTTGCTATACCTGTCTCCGAACTCAGGAAACTGGTCATCGATGCTCCATGCTGACTCCACCCTACCTACGTGGGACCTTTGACTTTAACTCTGGACTCCTTCCAATTTTCTCCTATTTCCCATTTACTGTCAGGTTTTTAAATAGCCTAATTTTTATGTAACCAGACCCATGTGACTTGAGCTTTCCCTGAGCACATTTGGCTGCTGCTCCAGACCTTAGCCCATCAATTTATTTCCGTATTTGCTCTTTTTTTCTACTTTTCTCTTTACCTATCCTAGAACCCCTCTGTTGTATTGTCATGCTTCCTTTCACTTCTTAACTCTCAGGTACTAGATCTACCCTCCCTTCTCCCTACCCGACCCTTCACTACTCCTTGACCTATCTGCTCTCTTGCTGCATCCCAGGCTTGATTCCCTCTTAGATAAGCCTACAGCTATTCTCTGTGCCTCTCTTGGCTCACCATCAACATCTGGGGTTACCACTGACCAGAAACTGAACTGGACCAGTCATATAAATACTGTGGCTACAAGAGCAGGGCAGAGGCTGGGAATTCTGTGGCGAGTAACTCACTTCCTAACTCCCCAAATACTGTCCACCATCTAAAAGGCACAAGTCACGAGTATGATGGAATATTCTCCACTTGCCTGAATGGGTGCAGCTCCAACAGGACAAAGCAGCTCACTTGATTGGCACCCCATCCACCAACTTAAACATTCACTCCCTTCACCACCAGCACACTAGACATCAGTGTGCACTGCAGCAACTTGCCAAGCCTCCTTCAACAGTACCTTCCAAACCCGCAACCTCTACCACCGAGACGGACAAGGGCAGCAGATGCATGGAAAGATTACCACCTGCAACCTCCCCTCCAAGTCATGCATCATCCTGACTTGGATCTATATTGCTGTTCCATTACTATCGCAGAGTCAAAAACTGGAACTCCCTCCCTAACAGCACCGTTGGTGTACCTACACCAGATAGACGGCAGCTCACCACCACCTTCTCAAGGGCAATTACGGATGGACAACAAATACTGGCCTTGCCAGCGACAATCAAATCCCATGAAAGTGTATAAAAAAGAGACACTCGGTGCTGGCTCATTACCTGCAGTAACCCCAACTACCCCATCCAATTCTCTTGCCAAACCTCCCGTCCAGTATGACGCTGGGTGCTAATCTTCCCAATCGCCTCCCTGTCCAACTCGTCCCCTCCCATTGCTGACCCTGCCAATGGATCTGCTCTCATCAATCCTCCATGCAACTCCTTCCAGAATGTCTGTTCACTTGTGGACAAGGCCCTTTCCATCCATAAACTTAGTGTGGATGATGCATCAACATCCTGGGCTTGAGAGAAACTTGACTGAGGTGTGACGACTCCTTTACTTTAATGAAGCCTCATCACCTGGATACATTTTCCACCACTTGCCTCATCGATACAATTGTGATGGCGCTGTGATGCTTATCACCAGATCACGTCTTGGCATACCTCCTACTCCTCTGGCACTTTCTCCTCCTTTGAGCATCTCACCTTGTTCCACCCCATTCATCTCTTTCAAATCCCTCATTCTTTACCTCCTATGTACGATAAAAATGTTCTCACCAAGATGTCTTCACTGCTTTCCTCCCTCAGCCTCTGCACCAAATTACTTCTCATTCTTGGTGATTTCGACCTCTGTCTCAACTTACCATGTTCTCCCTCCTCTGAGTTCATTGCCCTGTTATCCTTCCTATATCTCTCCTTCCACGTAAACTCCCCAACCCACATTTACTAGCACCCCCTTGACCTTGCCATCTCACGTGATCTTGCTAGTCCCATCATATCAATCAGAAGGCCATCTCTGATTACTTCTTGTATCACTCTCCACCCACACCCCCATTCCACACCCCAACCTTGGGAAAAAAACTATCCCCCAATTCACTTACAACTGCACTTTCAAAATCCTAACTGTCTAGCCTCTGGCCATCCGTTCACCAGGATATTTCTGCAGCTACTTATTTTCTCAACTGCACCTTCACCTCCACCTTTGATGCCACAGTGCCCAATAATACCATAACTCTCTCTCGCCCTAGCTGTTCCCCCTGGTACAGCCCTCATCTCCACTCTCTTTAGTCCAAGGGACACAGACTTGAAAAGATATGGACGACAACTAGTTTAACCAGCCACCACTAGATCCAGCTGCACTATCGCGTCCTGCTCTTGTCTGCTAAAACTTCTCACTGTTCCAGGATCATCCTGGAATGCAAAGATAACCCTGGCTTTTTTTCTCTACAGCAGCCCATCTTCTTAAACCCCTCTCCCTGTTGTCTCCGCCCTCACCGCCTACAATAAGTGTGAAGAGCTTGTGGATTACTTTGTCACGAAGATCGAGATGATCCAATCAGCTGTCTCTGCCAGGTCCCTCCCTTTCACTAGCCCACCAGACCAAACTTCCTGTAAAGAACCCCCCTCCCCTAGACCTGAACTCGCACCTTTCTCTATTTGCTCTCCTAACTCTCCTCATATCCTCTCTGAGCTCATATTGTCCATGAGACTCACCTCCTTCTCTCTCAATCTTATTCCCACTCAACTGCTGACCAACCAATTTCCCTTCCTGGTCACCACGTTATCCAACATTGTTAACGGTTATCTCTCTTCAGGTGTCTTCCTTCTCTCCTCTAAATCTGCCATCATTTTCGTTTCCTTGCCAAAATCCTTGAATGCCGGAACTCCATATTGGAATCCCTATCAGGTTTCCACTCCAGTCACAGAACTGAAACGGCTCTCATGAAAGTCACAAATGACATGTGACTGTGACAAAGGTAAACTAATCCTCCTCATCTTTCTCTACCTGTAGTTGACCACACCATCCTTCTCCAACGCCTCTCCACTGTCATCCAGCTGGGTGGGACTGCCCTCACCTGGTACCATTCTTATTTCTCCAACTGTAGCCAGAGTATTACTTGCAATGGATTCTCTTCCTGCTCCCGCACCGTTACCTCTGATGTTTTAACTTGTACGCTGACAACACCCAGCTCTACCTCACCAACACCTCCCTCAACTCGTCCACTGTTGCCAGACTATCAGACTGCTTATCCGACACCCAGCACTGGATGAGCAGAAATTTTCTCCATTAAATATTGGGAAGACTGAGGCCATTGTTTTCTGTCCCCACTCCAAACTCCATTCCCACTGTACTGACTCCATCGCTCCCTGGCAACAGTCTGACTCCACACCATTCTAGTCGCATTTTTGGTGTCATATTTCACCCTGAAATGAGCTTCCGACCACATAATTGCACCATCACAAGACTGCCTATCTCCACCTCCATAACACTGCCCGCCTTCACATCTCTTATCTCAGGACTTGACTATTTCAACGCAATGTCCTGGCTGACAGCCACATTCTACCATCCATAAATTTGAGGTCATCCAAAATTCTGCTGCCCGTGTCTTAACTCGCACCAAGTTCCGTTCATCTATCACCCTGTGCTCGCTGACCCACATTGGCTCCCTGTCAAGTAGTGTCTTGATTTTAACCTTCTCACCCTTGTTTTCAGATCCCTCCATGGCTTTGCCCCTCCCTATCTCCGAAATCTCCTCCAGCCCCACAAGATATCTGCGCTCCTCTAATTCAGGCCTGAGTACCCTGATTTATTGCTCTACCATTGGTGGCCGTGCCTTCAGTTGCCTAGGCCCTAAGCTCTGGAATTCCCCTACACCTCTCTAAATCTATTTCCTCCTTTAAGACACTCCTTAAATCCTACCTCTTTGTCCAAGTTTTTGGTCAGCTGACCTAATATCTCCTTATGTGGCTCAGTGTCACACTCTGTTTTATAATGCTCTTGTGAAGCACCTTGAGATGTTTTACGTCAAAAAGTGTCATATAAATATAAGTTGCTATTTTCCCAGTTCTGATGAAAGGTCATCAACCTTAAACATTAACTGTTTCTCTCCCTGCAGATGCTGCCAGGCCTGCTGATTATTTCAAGCATTTTCTGTTTTTATTACAAAGGTTCACTAATCCTAGGCAATGAAGCCGGACAAGTGGTAGAAGTGTCAGTGGGCGAGCATGTCAGGGATAGTGACCATAACTCTAAGATTTAAGGTAGTTATGGAAAAGGACAAAGACGGGCCGGAAACAAAGGTACTGAATTGGGGGAAGGCCAATTTCAATATGATAAAACAGGATCTGGCCAGAGTGGATTGGGAGCAGCTGCTTGTAGGAAAGCCTACATCAGACCAGTGGGAGTCATGCAAAGAGGAAATAGTGAGGGTTCAGAGCCAACATGTACCCGTTAAGGTGAAGAGTAGGACCAACAAGTCCAGGGAACCCTGGATGTCAAGGGATATAGAGGATTGCATCAGAAAAAAGAAGGAGGCGTATGGCAGATTCAGAGTGCTGAAAACAGCAGAGTCACTAGAGAAGTATAGAAAGTGTAGGGGGTTACTAAAAAAAGTAATTAGGAGAGCGAAGAGGGAACATGAAAAAACAGTGGCGAGCAAGATAAAGGAAAATCCTATGGCATTTTATAAGTATATTAAGGGCAAGAGGATAACCAGGGAAAGAGTGATGCCCATTAGGGACCAAAGTGGCAATGTGTGTGTGGAGCCGGAGGACGTAGGTGAGGTTTTAAATGATTACTTTTCATCTGTGTTCACTATGGAGAAGGACAATGTAGGTGTAGAGATCAGGGAGGGGGATTGTCATATACTCGAACATATTAGCATTGAAAGGGAAGAAGTATCAGCTGTTTTAGTGGGCGTAAAAGTGGATAAATCCCCAGGCCCAGATGAGATATATCCCAGGCTGTTACGTGAGGCAAGGGAGGAAATAGCAGGGGCTCTGACACAAATTTTCAAATACTCTCTGGCCACAGGAGAGGTACCAGAGGACTGGAGGACAGCGAATGTGATGCCTTTATTCAAGAAGGGTAGCAGGGATAAACGAGGTAATTACAGGCCAGTGAGTCTAACATCAGTGATTGGGAAAATATTGGAAAAAATTCTGAGGGACAGGATTAATCTCCACTTCGAGAGTCAGGGATTAATCAGGAATAGTCAGCATGGCTATGTCAGGGGGAGATCATGTCTGACTAACTTGATTTAATTTTTCGAGGCGGTGACTAGATGTGTAGATGAGGGTAAAGGAGTTGATGTAGTCTACATGGACCAGTAAGACTTTTGATAAGGTCCCGCATGGCAGATTGGTTAAGAAGGTAAGACCCCATGGGATCCAGGGCAATTTGGCAAAGTGGATTCAAAATTGGCTTAGTGGCAGGAGGCAGAGGGTGATGTTCGAGGGTTGTTTTTACGAGTGGAAGCCTGTGACCAGTGGTGTACCACAGGGATCGGTGCTGGGACCCTTGCTGTTTGTAGTGTACATTAATGATATAGTGAATATAGGAGGTATGATAAGTAAGTTTGCAGATGACACAAAAATTGGTGGTGTCGTAAATAGTGAGGAGGAAAGCATTAGATTATAAGACGATATAGATGGGCTGGTAAGATGGGCAGAGCAGTGGCAAATGGAATTTAATCCTGAGAAGTGTGAGGTGATGCATTTTGGGAGGACTAACAAGGCAAGGGAATATACAATGGATGGTAGGACCCTAGGAAGTACAGAGGGTCAGAGAGATCTTGGTGTACTTGTCCGTAGATCTCTGAAGGCAACAGCACAGGTAGATAAGGTGATTAGGAAGGTATATGGGATACTTGCCTTTATTAGCCGAGGCATAGAATATAAGAACAGGGAGGTTATGATGGAGCTGTATAAAACGCTAGTTAGGCCACAGCTGGAGTATTGTGTACAGTTCTGGTCACCACACTATAGGAAGGATGTGATTGCACTGGAGAGGGTGCACAGGGGATTCACCAGGATGTTGCCTGGGCTGGAGCATTTCAGCTATGAAGAGAGACTGAAAAGGCTAGGGTTGTTTTCCTTAGAACAGAGAAGGCTGAGGGGGGACATGATTGAGGTATACAAAATTATGACGGGCATTGATAGGATAGATAGAAAGAAACTTTTTCCCTTGGTGGAGGGGTCAATAACTAGGGGGCATAGATTTAAGGTAAGGGGCAGGAGGTTTAGAGGGGATTTGAGGAAAAAAATTTTCACCCAGAGGGTGGTTGGAATCTGGAACACACTGCCTGAAGAGGTGGTAGAGGCAGGAACCCTCACAACATTTAAGAAGTATTTAGATGAGCACTTGAAACGCCATAGCATACAAGGCTACGGGCCAAGTGCTGGAAAATGGGAGTAAAATAGTTAGGTGCTTGATGGTCGGCATGGACACGATGGGCCGAAGGGCCTGTTTCTGTGCTATGTAACTGTATGACTCTACATTGATTCCTGAGATGAGGGAGGAGAGATCAAGTCTCTGGAGTTTAGAAGAATGAGAGGTGATTCATTTTGATGTGATAACTAGACACTTAGAAAATGATGATATGATTGGGCAGAGTCAACATGGATTTATGAAAGGGAAATCATGTTTGACAAACCTGTTATAGTTTTTTTGAGGATGTTACTTGCAGCATAGATAAAGGAGAACCAATGGATGTGGTATATTTGGATTTGCAGAAGGCTTTTGATAAGGTCCCACACAGGAGGCTAGTAAACAAAATTAGAGCTCATGGGATTGGAGGTAATATACTGCAAGGGATTGAAAATTGGTTAACAGATAGAAAGCAGAGAGTAGGAATAAACGGTTCATTCTCAGGATGGCAGGCTGTTACTAATAGGGTACTGCAAGGATCAGTGCTGGGACCACAGCTGTTCACAATCTATATAAATGCTTTGGATGTGGGGACCAAATGCAATATTTCCAAATTTACTGATGACATAAAACTAGGTGGGAACGTAAGTTGTGAGGAAGATGCAAGGAGGCTTCAAGAGGATTTGGACAGGCTAAGTGAATGGGCAAGAACATGGCAGATGGAATATAATGTGAATAAGTGTGAAGTTATCCCCTTTGGGAGAAAAAAACAAAAATGCAGAGTATTTCTTAAACGGAGAGGGGTTGGGAAGTGCTGATGTCCAAAGGGGCCTGAGGTGTCCTGGTTCATGAGTCACTAAAAGCTAGCATGCAGGTGCAGCAAGCAATTAGGAAGGCAAATGGTATGTTGGCCTTCATCGCAAGGGGTTTTGAGTACAGGAGTAAAGAAGTCTTTCTGCAATTGTATAGAACCTTGGTGAGACCGCACCTGGAGTATTGTGTACAGTTTTGGTCTTCTCATCTAAGGAAGGATATACTTGTCATGGAGGGAATGCAACGGAGGTTCACCAGACTAATCCCTGGGATGGCTGGACTGTCTTTTGAGGAGAGACTGAGGAACCTCGGCCTGTATTCTCTAGAGTTTCGAAGAATGAGTGGTGATCTCATTGAAACTTTAAAAATTCTTACAGGGCATGACAGGGTGGATGTCGATAGGATGTTTCCTCTGGCTGGGGTGCGTCTAAAACCAGGGGACATAGTCTCAGAATGAGGGGCAGGCCATTTAAGACTGAGATGAGGAGGAATTTCTTCACTCAGAGGGTGGTGAATTTTTGGAATTCTCTACCCCAGAGGGCTGTGAAAGCTCAATCATTAAGCACGCTCAAAACAGAAATCAATAGATATCTGGATACTAATGACATCAAAGGATATGAGGATAGCATGGGAAAATGGCGTTGAGGTAGCTGATCAGCCATGACCTAATTGAATGACAGAGTAGGCTCAATGGGCTGAATAGCCTACTCCTGTGCCCATATTCCTATGAAACATAAAATTCGCAGAGGGCTCGATAGGGTATATGCTGAGAGGCTGTTTCCCTTGGCTGGAGTCTAGAATTAGGGCTCAAAGGCTTAGGTTAAAGGGTTGACCATTTAAGAATGAGATGAGGAGAAATTTCTTCAGGGACTGGTAAATCTTTGGAATTCTCTACTCTAGAAGGCTGTGGATGCTCAGTCATTGAATATATTCAAGACCACAATCGATAGATTTTTGAATACTAAGGGAATTGAGGGATATGCGTATCAAGTGGGAAAGTGGAATTGAAGTAAATTAGCCATGATCTTTTTGAATGGCTGAACAGGCTTAAAGGGCTACATTGCCTAAGCCTGCTCCATTCCTTATGTTCTATCTTCTTAAGGCACTGACTCTTGCTTGGAATACAATCTTTCCTGTAGCCTTTCATCTCAAGTGGATGATTAGTTGATAGCTCCAAGTCTTAATCATCTTCCAGGTGAGTCCCTTGCCTCCCCACTACTGTGTTAGAAAGGTTCTGTGGGTTGGTGGGGGCATTGTTGGTTAAGGACAGGTTCAGGTTTAGTTGTGATGCCCTTCACAGTCAACTGGTTACAATATTCAAACCAGCTTGCCAGTAATCAGTATCATATATTTAGAATAGACAAATGGGCAAGATATCGGACAGCAGTCAGTGGCCACGTAACTGTAACCCAGGGACTGGCTTGGGGAGGGACAAGAGATGGTAAAAGACAGTGGTCTTCAAAAGGATAATGACCAACTTGAAATACGGGGAAGACACAATATTCTCCCAGTTCTTACAGGTTAGTTCATCTATTTTAATCACATGGAAATTAGTAGTGCTGGTAAACAAGCTACTCAATTCCATTGAGCTATTCAACATGCTGGTTAAATATAGTCTTGAGTTCTGATACTCGCTCTAAATAATTACTGGCTGAATCATGCTGGTGCTTTTTCTGACTCAGATGATGGAAAGTCCCTAAAACAAGCTGTGCAGAATAAACAGCCTAATAGGAGAGAGTAACTAATGGTCCAAAGTGCCTTGGGAGCAGAACATATGGTGGCTGTGACCTGGCAGACAGTAAAAATATCCAAACCCTGCAGCACAGACATGGCCTTTCCTTTGCAACTTCCTAAAGCAAACCCGCATTGTCTTCCTTAAAAAAAAATCATATATTCTTGTGTTCTTAAGAACACCAAAAGGCGATTAAACTAACAAGGGTTTTTTCCTCAACTATCTCAACTTCCCCAGAGGTTGCCTTGTGTCCTAGCCAATATTTCTCTCATAACCAATGCCAGCAGGAAAAAGATAAATGGTCAATTAATGTTAATGTTGTTAACGGGGCCTTTCTGTGGAACATAACAACGTAAGTAGACCATTCAGCTCCTCGGGCCTGTTCCATTTCAATTAGATCACAACTGATCTGTACCTCAACTCCATTTCATGTGGAGATCTGGGTGATTTAGGTAGAATTCATGTCTGGTGGGTGGGTTTCAATGCACATCAAACAAAAATAGTATTTATAAAGCACCTTTAACATAATAAAACATCCCAAGGCGCTTCACAGGCACATTATATAACAAAATACAACACCAAGCCACATAAGGAGGTACTAGGGAGATGACCAAAAACTGGGTCAAAGAGGTAGGTTTTAGGAGTGTCTTAAAAGGAGCAAAGCAATGTAGAGAGGCAGAGACATTTAGGGAGCGAACCCTAAAGAGCTTAGGGCCCAAGCAGCTGAAGGCATGGCCACCAATGGTGGAGCGATTAAAATCACGAATGTTCAAGAGGCCAGAATTAGAAGAGAACAGATATCTTGGAGGGTTGTGGGACTGGAGGAGATTACAGAGATAAGTAGGGGAGAGGCCACAGAAGGATTTGAAAACAAGAATGAGAATTTTAAAATCGAGGCATTACTTAAAAGGAAGCTAGTGTAGGTCAGCGAGCACAGAGATGGTGGGTGAACGGGGCCAAACTGAGACACAAAATCAGAGGCTTTTTCTTAAATTGGCGCAAAATGTGTCAGAGGCAACTGTGCTACCGCCTGAGCCACTCCAAACTGAGTGGTGCTGAGCTGAGTTCCATGACTTAAAAAACATAGGCCTGAATTTTATCAATCGGGTGGATGGCCCGACGTCAGGTGGAAATCTTTGTTGTCGGCACACACAGGTGGGCAGAGGGACTTCCAACGGCTTTTTATCAGCAACAGCCAATACAGGGCCTGCAGGAGGGAGAACCAGCCAATTAACGGTGGCGGTCAGGTTTGCACTGAAGTGCTGACTTGGGTTGCAATAGAGTGCTACAGTGGAAGTTTGGTAAGTGAGGATAATTAAGGGTTAATTTTATCTTAAATCTAATGTCTTTTATTTAGCAGATCAACTTAACAGTTGCTGTTAGGGTTGGGGAAGGTGAGTTTTAGACCAGCTTTAAACAGGGTTCACTTGTTAATTAGAGAATTGGTTTAAACCAGTTTTCAAGGGACGAGAATCAGTCAGTGTAAAAGTGAGCCATCTTACAGTGCTGATTTTGTTTGCAATAGAGTGCTACAGTGGAAGATTGGTCAGTGAGGAAGTTCAGTGAGGAAGGAGTGAGGAGCTCCTTTCATTTCCTACCTGTCCTCAGAGTGAGGGGAGCCGAGATCTTCCAAAGAGCTGACTGGGAGAAGACTCGGAGGGCAGAGTTCCGGACCGGTAAATATAAAAAACTTAACTCTGGTAATAAAAACTGAAAGTAACGTCACAGGAAAGCTGTGACCTGATTGGCTGGTAGGGAATTTTTTTTTTACTGAATTTGAAAATTAAACATTGATAAAAATTGATTAAAACCCAAATTAACTAAATAAGTAGAGTAACTAAACCAGAGGGAGGAGATTACTGTATTTACTTAGCATTTAATATTCATAGTAGGAATCTAGCACGAGGGACCATATAGTTATAGAAATGTCAGTTAGAGGGGTGAAGTGCTTCACCTGTGAGATGTGGGAGGTCCGTGACGCTTCCAGCGTTCCGGACGACTACATCTGCAGCAAGTGTACCCAGCTGCAGCTCCTCACAGACCGCATGGATCGGTTGGAGCGGCAACTGGATGCACTTGGGAGCATGCAGGTGGCAGAGAGCGTCATATACAGGGGTTTTAGAGAAGTGGTTACACCCAAGGTGCAGGCAGATAGATGGGTGGGTGACCGCTAGAAGGGGCAGGCAGTCAGTGCAGGAATCCCCTGTGGCTATCCCCCTATCTAACAAGTATACCGTTTTGGATACTGTTGGGGGGGATGGCCTATCAGGGGAAAACAGCAGCCGTCAGAGCAGTGGCACCATGGCTGGCACTGTTGTTCAGCAGGGAGGGTCAAAGCGCAGAAGAGCAGTAGTTATAGGGGACTCTATAGTCAGGGGCACAGATAGGCGCTTCTGTGGACATGAAAGAGACTCCAGGATGCTATGTTGCCTCCCTGGTGCCAGGGTCAAGGATGTCTCTGAACGGACAGGGGGCATTCTAAAGGGTAAGGGTGAACAGCCAGAGGTTGTGGTACACATCGGTACCAACGACATAGGCAGGAAGAGTGATGAGGTCCTGCAGGGGGAGTTTAGGGAGTTAGGTAGAAAGTTAAAAGACAGGACCTCTAGGGTTGTAATCTCGGGATTACTCCCTGTGCCACGTGCCAGTGAGGCTAGAAATAGGAAGACAGTGCAGCTAAACACATGGCTGAACAGCTGGTGTAGAAGGGAGGGTTTCAGATATCTGGACCATTGGGATCTCTTCAGGGACAGATGGGACCTGTACAAGAAAGACGGGTTGCATCTAAACTGGAGGGGCACAAACATCCTGGCTGCGAGGTTTGCTAGCGTCACTCGGGAGGGTTTAAACTAGTGTGGCGGGGGGTGGGAACCAGAGCAGTGGGACAGCAAGTGAAATAAATGAGGGGGACCTAGTAAATAAGGCCAGTAAGACTAAGAGGAAGAGCAGGCAGGGAGATGTTGCAGAGCACAGCGGGACTGGTGGTCTGAAGTGCATTTGTTTCAATGCGAGAAGTATAACAGGTAAGGCAGATGAACTTAGAGCTTGGATTAGTACTTGGAACTATGATGTTGTTGCTATTACAGAGACTTGGTTGAGGGAAGGACAGGATTGGCAGCAAAGTGTTCCAGGATTTAGAAGCTTCAGGCGGGATAGAGGGGGATGTAAAAGGGGTGGGGGAGTTGCATTACTTGTTGAGGAGAATATCACAGCTGTACTGCGGGAGGACACCTCGGAGGGGTCGTGCAGCGAGGTAATATGGGTGGAGCTCAGGAATAGGAAAGGTGCAGTCACGATGTTGGGGATTTTCTACAGGCCTCCCAACAGCCAGCGGGAGGTAGAGGAGCAGATATGTAGACAGATCTTGGAAAGATGTAAAGGTAACAACAGGGTTGCAGTGGTGGGTGATCTTAACTTCCCCTATATTGACTGGGACTCACTTAGTGCTCGGGGCTTAGATGGGGCAGCATTTGTAAGGAGCATCCAGGAGGGCTTCTTGAAACAGTATGTAGATAGTCCAACTAGGGATGGGGCCGTACTGGACCTGGTATTGGGGAATGAGCCCGGTCAGGTGGTTGAAGTTTCAGTAGGGAAGCATTTCGGGAACAGTGACCATAATTCCATAAGTTTTAAGGTACTTGTGGATAAGGATAAGAGTAGTCCTCGGGTGAAGGTGCTAAATTGGGGGAAGGCTAATTATAACAATATTAGGCAGGAACTGAAGAATTTAGAACGAGGGCGGCTGTTTGAGGGTAAATCAACATCTGACATGTGAGAGTCTTTCAAATGTCAGTTGATTAGAATCCAGGACCAGCATGTTCCTGTGAGGAAGAAGGATAAGTTTGGCAAGTTTCGGGAACCTTGGATAACGTGGGATATTGTGAGCCTAGTCAAAAAGAAAAAGGAAGCATTCGTAAGGGCTGGAAGGCTAGGAACAGACGAATCCCTTGAGGAATATAAAGACAGTAGAAAGGAACTTAAGCAAGGAGTCAGGAGGGCTAAAAGGGGTCAAGAAAAGTCATTGGCAAACAGGATTAAGGAGAATCCCAAAGCTTTTTATACATATATAAAGAGCAAGAGGGTAACTAGGGAAAGGGTTGGTCCGCTCAAGGACAGAGAAGGGAATCTATGTGTGGAGCCAGAGGAAATGGGCGAGGTACTAAATGAGTACTTTGCATCAGTATTCGCCAAAGAGAAGGACTTGGTGGATGATGAGTCTAGGGAAGGGGGTGTAGATAGTCTGGGTCATCTCATTGTCAAAAAGGAGGAGGTGTTGGGTGTCTTGCAAAGCATTAAGGAAGATAAGTCCCCAGGGCCTGATGGGATCTACCCCAGAATACTAAGGGAGGCAAGGGAAGAAATTGCTGGGGCCTTGACAGAAATCTTTGCTTGCTCATTGGCTACAGGTGAGGTCCCAGAGGACTGGAGAATAGCCAATGTTGTTCCTTTGTTTAAGTAGGGTAGCAAGGATAATCCAGGAAATTCTAGGCCGGTGAGCCTTACATCAGTGGTCGAGAAATTATTAGAGAGGATTCTTTGGGACAGGATTTACTCCCATTTGGAAACAAACAAACTTATTAGCGAAAGGCAGCATGGTTTTGTGAAGGGGAGGTCGTGTCTCAATAATTTGATTGAGTTTTTTGAGGAAGTGACAAAGATGACTGATGAAGGAAGGGCACTGGATGTTATCTATGTGGACTTCAGTAAAGCCTTTGACAAGGTCCCTCATGGCAGACTGGTACAAAAGGTGAAGTCACACGGGATCAGAGGTGAGCTGGCAAGATGGATACATAACTGGCTCGGTCATAGAAGACAGAGGGTAACAGTGGAAGGGTGCTTTCCTGAATGGAGGGCTGTGACTAGTGGTGTTCCGCAGGGATCAGTGCTGGGACCTTTGCTGTTTGTAGTATATATAAATGATTTGGAGGAAAATGTAGCTGGTCAGTTGGTAAGTTTGCGGACGACACAAGGGTTGGCGGAGTTGCGGATAGTGATGAGGATTGTCAGAGGATACAGCAGGATATAGATCGGTTGGAGACTTGGGCGGAGAAATGGCAGATGGAGTTTAATCTGGACAAATGTGAGGTAATGCATTTTGGAAGATCTAATGCAGGTGGGAAGTATACAGTAAATGGCAGAACCCTTAGGAGTATTGACAGGCAGAGAGATCTGGACGTACAGGTCCACAGGTCACTGAAAGTGGCAGCGCAGGTGGATAAGGTAGTCAAGAAGGCATACGGCATGCTTGCCTTCATCGGTCGGGGCATAGAGTATAAAAATTGGCAAGTCATGTTGCAGCTGTACAGAACTTTAGTTAGGCCACACTTAGAATTTTGCATGCAATTCTGGCTTTGGAGAGGGTACAGAAGAGGTTTACCAGGATGTTGCCTGGTCTGGAAGGCATTAGCTATGAGGAGAGGCTGGAAAAACCCGGATTGTCTTCACTGCAACGACGGAGGTGGAGGGGTGACATGATAGAGATTTACAAAGTTATGAGCGGCATGGACAGAGTGGATAGTCAGAAGCTTTTTCCCAGGGTGGAAGAGTCAGTTACTGGGGGACATAGGTTAAAGGTGAGAGGGGCAAAGTTTAGAGGGGATGTGCGAGGCAAGTTCTTTACACAGAGGGTGGTGAGTGCCTGGAACTTGCTGCCAGGGGAGGTGGTGGAAGCAGGTACGACAATGACGTTTAAGAGGCATCTTGACAAATACATGAATAGGATGGGAATAGAGGGATACGGTCCCCAGAAATGCAGAAGGTTTTAGTTCAGGCAGGCATCAAGATCGGCGCAGGCTTGGAGGGCCAAATGGCCTGTTCCTGTGCTGTACTGTTCTTTGTTCTGCCAGCAGCTCGCAGGCAGCTGCCATTTTTAAAGGAACATGTGCAGCATTCAGGCTGGTTGAACACAGAGGCAAGAAGAACAGGGTCAACAGCAAAGAAAGCAGCACAAATGGTTTTAGAAAGAGGACGGGTCGCTCCACGATTTACCAACATGTCCCTGGAAGCGCTTTCACAAGCAGAGAAAAGACAATGGGTCCTGTTTCTAGCAGACAGGAGGAGGAAGCCAGCAAATGTCACTAAGCCAGCATGGCTGGAGGTGGCAGACATCGTAAGCAGCCAAAGGATCATTGCAAGAACCTGGATCGAGTGCAGAAGAGATTTAATGGCCTGCTGCATTCTGGAAAGGTGAATGGCTTTTAGAGTTGCAAACTAGAAGCCCAGCAGGAATTAAAAGGCACCCATCAAATGTGAGGTCAGATGGTAGATCCATGCATGGGCAACACCAGGCACCAATGTCCAAATGGAGGCATCCAGTTCACACGCACTAAATATAACCACTTCACGTACTGTATTGAAAGAAACTGATCTGTATTGCAAGTTATGTAACGTCAATTTTGAAAGGTTATATAATGTATTTTTTTGGCAAATTTTTATGAATAAAGTATATTTTTGGGGGGAAAAAAAACCTAAGACGTAGCTTGGCTGATGGTAAGAAGGGCCCTCCCTATCAGATCCTCCCTGCATGCAGAGTCTCACTGCCTCCGCACGCTGCCTTCGAGGCGACTGCAGTGGGAAAGAGACCATCACCCACCTCCTTCGGGAATGTGCCTTCGCAAAGCAGGTCTGGAAAGAGATGCTGTGGCATTTGTCGAGGTTCATCCCGAGCAGTTCCGTAATGCAAGACTCAGTACTCTACAGGCTGTTCCCAGGGATGCACACCGCGATAAACATCAACTGCTGCTGGAGGACCATCAACTCAGTGAAAGATGCACTATGGTCTGCCCGAAACTTGCTGCCAGTAACCGAGTGTTGCAGACTGACACATTCCAAGGTCCAGGACTACGTGCTGACAGACGCACGAAAGCTTGGGGCAGCCATCACAAAGGCTCAATGGGGAAAGGCCAATGTGTAAGGCCCTCCCCCCATATTATACTGAGGGGTTAGAAACCTCGTAAAACCCCTCAGACTGCATGCGTCAGAGAATGTTTGACATGAAATGTAGATGTACATTGTAAATATAACCTGTAATGACAAGTGTAGTGAGGCACCAAAAAAAAAAGTTCAAACGCACCGGAGCCTCATGCTCAGTCATTGGTGAATGTTGGACTGAGATGGCTGAATGACTGCCACACCATGCTATCCCAGCGATGTGGTGCTGCACAGTTACAGTGCCTCAGAATGACCAGCACAGAATAGCCATGGGACAAGAGCGACTCTGCTTATGTCTATGCTTGCAGGAGAAGCGCGTTCAGAATACCAGGGAGCATTAGTGAATAGGAGGTTGAATGCCTTTCATTACCATGGTGACACTGATGGAGGAGGTAGCCATGGAAATCGGATGGGTCCTGAAAGGGCAACCTATCACTGAGGGCGAGGCAGGTGTAGAAGCTGTGGGAAGTGAGTAAAGCTTTGGTTGCATCCAACATTCCCTGCCTTTAACGCCACTGGATGCTCCTGAACAAGGGGAGGCACCAGGGCTTGGTTGAAGGAGATGAGAAATAGACCAGGGGATCATGCTACACTGGAAAGCTCAAAGAATGCAATGCCATCCATCTCAAGACATTGCATCACTTTATTCCAGCACACCCTCTACCAGCGCAGATACACTCACATCGGTAGGCTTTGTTGTCGTGTAGAATGGATTGCACAACCTGGTCAGCACTGCACAGATGCGCAGGAGGAGGTAGCAGAGGTATTGACAGTATGACCACTTCTCCTCAGTGAGGTGAGGAGAGGCCCAGCAATGCTCAGCTCCATGCAACTGGCGAGCCTCGGGTGTCATCAGCAAAGCAGCAGAGGTTTCAGCTGTTGCATGAAATGTGAGATCTGTAGGAGTTTCCAGAGACAGTGAAATCCCATGCACAAATGATGAGCAGTCCATCCATGACAAGTGGCTCCATATCTTTGGCATGTGAACGCATTATCCGGCATTAAGAGAGCTGAGACCCTCATAGAGAGGCATAGCACTGAGTGGATGTGGGGATGCAAACAGAGCTGATGGCCTAATCCATGAGGTCTATAGAGAGATCAGTTGGCGAGATGGGGCAACCATGCATTTCCCCATTGCCAGAAGCTGAACAATTCGAGCCAACCACATGAGTGCATGTGAGTTCTGAAAAGGCAGAGGGAGGAAGGCTCCAGGCAATGGGGGCTTTGCTCAAGGCACTTCCACAGCTGAAGGCAGGACCTCGGCCCCTGACACCAATGCTGCATGTGGTCTGATGACTGAGGCTGCCCCTCCACAACTGCAGATGACCACAAATGTGCTGGCCCAAGTAGGATTCAGGCATCCCGACGATACAGGCACGGCAAGCGAATGCACTGGAGAAAGAAAGGCAGCATCCTGCCTCCGCATCAACTCCAGGCACAGAGGCAGCACCTCATTGAAGTGACTGTAAGCAAGCGCCTAAATGCATGGAACAGCACTTGGGGTTTCACCGGGTGATAAATCTGTTAACTGCAGAAGCATTTAATGTTTAATGAGATTTATAGGTCTTGATATGCAATGTATAATGATTTGTGTTTTTATTTTTATGCAACAGTTGACAGTGAGCAGATGTGAAATTAAACAGATGGATGGTATGTAAAAGTGAGGGCCTCATGAGCACCTGTGTCGACAGATGGCCTTGGCAGATCGTGCTGACAAGTACAGAGAGATGCTAAGAGTCTCTGATGAAAAGTCAGCAAAGCTACATCCGGGAGACAACTTCTTAGTTCGGTGGCTTGTCTCATGTGAAGTGTCTGCTGTTCAGAGAGTCGTGAATCTCCCTGCCACATGTCACTGTCCTGTGATCTGGGCCCTGCAACACCATCTTCATCGTCTGACACCCATTGAGGCGCTTCATGCTTGTCCTCCTCTAAGGATGCGGCTCACTCAGTGTCTTCCTCTGGCTCCAGTGCTACTCCCCTCAGCAGCACCAGGTTGTGCAATGCGCAACACACGACAATGACGCAGGATATCCTTGAGGGTGGGTATTGCAGGGCGCCCCCAGATCTATCGAGGCATCTAAACCTCATCTTCAAAAGGCCAATGGCCTACTTGATGGTGGTCCTTGTAGTTATGTAGCAGCGCTTGTATGTGTCCTTTGCCTGTGTGTTGGGGTTACGTACAGAAGCTGTTACTTCAGTGGATACTCCTTGTTATGATCCTACTATTTTTCTGAGGGGAAATATGCAGTGTGTCTTTAAGTCAGCAAAGTATCAGTACTGTTTTAAGAACAAGCCAGCCTCAGAAGTTAGCAAGGAGTTATCGAGAAGGTGCATTCTGCTTGCCTACATTCTGGTACAACCCTACAGAGAGGGAACCAACCAATTTCAGCTAGTGCATCCTGGTTGCCTTGGAGACAGCCATTCAGAGACTGGGAATCGATATACAATGTTGCAATTATCTTTTGAACCGGCTTTTTAGTTGAGACAGACTGTTCTGACAGACAGTTGGACCAACATGAACAAAACAGATATCTCTGATAATTTAAACTGAAGGAAGGGAAGTTAGACTGTGACGATCTTTTATCCCACAGAAATTCTAAAGCCAAATTGAGTCATTGTAAAGTGTTTGCGAGTGGTTGATCTCCGTAGGTCATCACTGGGCAAAAGAGGAGTTGAAGTTTCGGATGTTGGACATTTTTTTTCCCTCATCGGACCCTGGAAGACTGCGAGTGGACTTTAATCAGAGGACTGTTTATCGGGAAGTGCAAATCTGCAAGAATACAAATTTTTCTATTTTAAATGTTGTTTATATCTTAGTAGTGTTTAAGAGTTTAGTTTTTCTAACAAACAGTTAATTTGTTGATCTAAAGACACCTAGTTTGGCTCGCCTCATTCGGGGTTTAGTAGAGGGCTCAATTTGGCTGTGACTTTCTTTGATTTGGAAAGTTTAAAGTGATATGTTAGGTGATCTGTGGAGGGACGGGACCGAATTGACAGTGTGTTTCTCCCACCGCAATCAGAATCATATATTTTGATTGGGCGCTTTGTATTGAATGCTCGGTCATAACATTGCCCCCCAGGATCCAGCCAAGCACAGCTGAGGTAATTGGGATTGTTTAAGGATGTAGGAGTTGTAGTAACTTCACAGAAACCTTGCATACACCTGCATGATCCACTTCCGATGGTCACCGATGACTTGAACGTTGAAAGAGTGGAACTCTTTCCTGTTTACAAAGATGCTTGGCTGTTCTGAGGGAGCCTTGATGGTCAATGAGAACAACGATCCCCTGCACTTGGGGAAGTCCGAAACCAACTGCCCTCTCAGCCTGATTGGTTGTGAACTTGATATACTGGCCATGCCAATGGTGCATTGCACCCATGCCCTGCTGACAGAGATGCCACACAGATCGACAGGTGAAAAAGTTGAGTGCCAACATCACATTTAAGGCTACAGGCACTGGGTGTCTGCCATTTCCCAATGGCATCAACTCCTGCTCCAGCATACAGCACAGCTCCCTGGAGAGAGACAGTCTTCGTAGACATTAGGGCTCGGACATTTGGATGCAATATTTTGTTTTTTTTAAAACATAAATTGTGCATAATCATTGTTGCAGTTCTCAATGTCCTATTAGCCTCCCCATGTAACAGTTATTATATTTTAAAGTAATACATTGTACAGTGCTGCAAATTCCTGCTAGGCGGGTTGCCGATCCATGCTCATATTCAACGAATTTCCAAGATTCTGGCAAAGCTTTAATCTATTTCTCATGTGCTGTAAGATCTACTGTGTATTTCCAGTATTTTCTATTTTTATTTAGTTTTGGATCTTAGAAATCATCACTGCTTCTTTCCAATTTGAAACCATCTGTAAATTTTACATCAAATCAGTCCATCATTTTCCTTTTATGAACATACTTCCCGTAGAGGACAGCAATTTACATGCATCATCTATACTGCCTTCACAGAACATTGTGCAGTTTCCATTATATTTGAGACACCAGAGATTGGGTGATTAGTTTGATGAGCATCTCTGTTCTGTTCAAAAGCAAGCTCCTAATCGCCTTCTAGCTTACCATTTTCTCCCACCTTTGCTCTAACCCTTCAGTTTTTGGCTTCCTATACTGCTCCAAACAGGTTTTATTTTATATTCGACAATGGGATGTGGGCGTCGCTGGCTAGGCCAACATTTATTGCCCATCCTAATTACCATTTAGAAGGAGGCGGGGAACTGCCTTCTTGGACCGCTGCAGTCCACATTGGGTAGGTACACCAACAGTGCTGTTAGAAAGGGAGTTGCAGAATTTTGGCCCGGCGACAGTGAAAGAACGGCAATATAGTTCCAACTCAGGATGGTGTGCGGCTTGGAGGGGAAGTTGCAGGTGGTGCTGTTCCCATGCAAGTACTGCCTTGTCCTTACAATCATAGAACGTTTAAGGCACAGAAAGAGGCAACTTGGCCCATCGTGTCTGTGCCGGCTGAAAAAACGATCTAACCACTAATCCCACCTTTCAGCATTTGGTCCGTAATCCTGCAGATTACAGCACTTGAGGTGCATATCCAGACACCTTTTGAATGAACTCAGGATCTCTGCCTCAACTACCCTTTCAGGCAGCGAGTTCCAGACCCCCACCACCCTCTAGGTGATAAAGTGTTTCTTCATCTCCCCTCTAATTTTTCTACCAATCACTTTAAATCTATGCCCCGTCACTGACCTCTTTGCTAAGGTGAATTGACCCTTCACCTCCACTCTAACCAGGCCCCTCAAAATTTTGTACATCTCAATCAAATCTCCCCTCAGCTTTCTCTGTTCCAAGAAGAACAACCCCAGCCTATCTCAGCTGCATTTTTCCAGTCCTGGCAACATCCTCATAAATCTCCTCTATACCCTCTCAAGTGCAATTACATCCTTTCTATAATGAGGTGACCAGAACTGCACACACTACTCAAGTTAAACAGTTCCAGCGTAACCTCCCTGCTCTTCTATACTATACCTCGGCTAATAAAGGGAAGGATTCCATGTGCCTTCTTAACCACCTTATCGATCTGTCCTGCTACCTTCAGGGATCTGTGGACATTCACTCCAAGGTCCCTCACTTCCTCTACACTTCTCAGTATTTTCCCATTTATCGTGTATTCCTTTGCCTTGTTTGACCTCCCCAAATGCATCACCTCACACTTCTCTAGGTTGAATTCCATTTGCCACTTTTGTGCCCATCTGACCAGACCATCAATATCTTCCTGCAGAATACAGCTATCTTCCTCGCTATCGACCACATGGCCAATCTTTGTGTCTGCAAATTACTTGATCATGCCCCCTACATTTACATCCAAATCATTAATATATACCACAAAAAACAGGGGACCCAGTACTGAGCCCTGCAGAACGTCACTGGAAACAGCCGTCAACAATTACCCTTTGCCACTGAGCCAATTTTGTAACCACCTTGCTGCATTTCCCTGAATCCCATGGGGTTTTATTTTTTTAACCAGTCTGCCATGTGGGACCTTGTCAAAAGCCTTGCTAAAATCCGTGCAGACCACATCAACTGCACTATCCTCATCTACCTTCCTTGTTACTTCTTTAAAAAATTCGATAAAGTTGGTCAAATAAGACCTTCCCTTAACGTATCCATGCTGACTATCCTTGATTAATCTGTGCCTTTCTAAGTGACAGTTTATCCTGTCTCTCAGAATAGACTCCAATAATTTGCCCACTACTGAGGTTAGACTGACTGGCCTGTAATTATTCATAAGAACATAAGAAATATGAGCAGGCGGCCATTCAGCCCCTCAAGCCTGCCCTGCCATTCAATAAGATCATGGCTGATATGCCCCAGACCTCAACTCCAGCTTCGTGCCAGCTCCTCATAGCGCTCAACTTCCCAATATTTCAAAAATCTATCTACCTCGTTGTTTCAATACTTTCAGTGATCTAGCCTCCACAACTCTCTGGGGTAGAGAATTCCAGACATTCACTACCCTCTGAGAGAAGAAATTCATTCGCATCTCAGTTTTAAATGAGTGTCCCCTTATTATGTAACAATGTCCCCTAGTTCGAGATTCCCCCACTGGTGGAAACATCTTCTCAATATCTACCATGTCAAGCCCCCTCAGAATCTTGTACATTTCAATAAGATCACCCCTCATTCTTCTAAACTCTAATGAATAAAGGCCTAACCTGTTTAGCCATTCTTGATAAGTCAACCCCTTCATCCCAGGAATCAGCCGAGTGAAACTCTTTTGAACGGCCTCCAATGCCAGCATATCCTTTCTTAAATACAGGGACCAAATCTGTACACAATACTCCAGGTGTGGCCTCACCAACACCCTGTACAGTTGTAACAAGACTTCCCTATTTTTAAACTCCAACCCCCTAGCAATAAAGGCCAAATTTCCATTTGCTGCCTTAATTACTTGCTGCACCTGCATGCTAACTTTTTGTGTTTCACGCACAAGAACACCCTCTATACTGCACTTTTATGGAGTCTTTCTCCATTTAAATAATAGTCTTCCTTTTGATTCTTCCTACCAAAGTGCATGACCTCACACTTTCCTACATTAAACTCCATCTGCCAAGTTTTTGCCCACTCACTCAACTACATCCCCTTGCAGATTCCTTATGTCCTCATCACAACATGCCCGCCCACCTATTTTTGTATGGTCAGCAAATTTGGATATATTACACTCTGCCCCCTCCTCCAAGTCATTAATATAGATAGTAAATAACTGAGGCCCTAGGACTGATCCTAGTGGCACTCTACTAGTTAAATCTTTCCAACCTGAAAAAGACCCATTAATCCCGACTCGCTGTCTTCTGCGAGTTAACCAATCCTCAATCCATGCTAATACATTACCCGCAATACCGTGAGCGCCTATCTTGTGCAATAATCTTTTATCTGGCACCTCATCGAATGCCTTCTGGAAATCCAAATACACTACATCTACCAGCTCCCCTTCATCAACTCTGCTTGTTATATCCTCAAAGAACTCTAGCAAATTTGTCCAACATGATTTCCCTTTCACAAAACCATGTTGACTCTGTTTGATTGCATTAAGTTTTGCTAAGTGTCCTGCTATTTCTTCCTTAATAATGGACTCTAGCATTTGCCCAAAGACCGATGTTAGGCTGACTAGCCTACAGTTTCCTGCTTTTTGTCTCCCTCCCTTCTTGAACAGGGGCGTCACATTAGCGGTTTTCCAATCCTCTGGGACCCTCCCGGAATCCAGTCAGTTCTGGAATATTTCGACCAATGCCTCCACTATCTCTGCAGCCACTTCCTTTAAAACCCTTGGATGCAGGCCATCAGTTCCTGGTGACTTGTCTGCCTTTAGTCCCATTAGTTTGTCAAGTACTTTGTTCCTCGTGATACAGACTCTTACAAGATCTTTCCTCCCATTAGCTCCTTGCATATCTGATATCTGTGAGATGTTTATAGTGATGTCTATCCTTTGCTACCTTTTTAAACAGAGGTACGTTAGCAGTTCTCCAATCCTCCACCAACACACCTGTATCCAGTGAGGACTGGAAAATGATGGTCAGACCTTCTGCTATTTCCTGTCTTGCATCTTTCAACAACCTAGGGTACATTTCATTTGGTCCTGGTGATTTATCAACTTTCAAGGATGCTAGTCCCATTAATACTTCCTCTGTCCCTATGTTTATCACATCCAATACTTCACATTCCTCCTTCTTAACTACAATATCTGCATTGTCCCACTCTTTTGCGAAGACAGACGCTAAGTGTTCATTAAGAAGCATACCAACATGTTCCGCCCCGACACATAGGTTAGCTTTTTGGTCTTTTATGGGCCCTTCTAGATGACAAAGGTCACGGGTTTGGAAGGTGCTGTCTGAAAAGCCTTAGTGCATTGCTGCAGTGCATCTTGTAGATGGTACACACTGCTGTCACTGTGCATCGGTGATGGAGGGAGTGAATGTTTGTGCATAGGGTGACAATCAAGCGGGCTGCTTCTTCCTGGATGGTATTCAGCTTCTTGAGTGTTGTTCGAGCTGCAGCCATCCAGGCAAGTGGAGAGTATTCCAACGCACTCCTGACTTGTGCCTTGTCGATGGTGGGCAGGCTTTGGGGAGTCATGAGGTGAGTTACTCGCCACAGGATTCCGAGCCTCTGCCCTGCTCTTGTAGCCACGGTATTTATATGGCTACTCCAGTTCAGATATTGATAGTGGGGGATTCAGTGATCGTAATGCCATTGAATATTATGGGGAGATGGTTAGATTCTCTCTTATTGAAGATGGTCATTGCCTGGAACTTGTATGGTGCGAATGTTACTTACCATTTATCAGCCCAAGCCTGGATATTTCCAGGTCATGTTGCATTTCTACACAGACTGCTTCAGTATATGAGGAGTCGTGAATGGTGCTGAACACTGTGCAATCATCAGCGAACATCCCCACTTCTGACCTTATGATTGAGGGAAGACACTGCCATCACCATCCCGGGGTATGTCCTGTCCCACCGGCAGGACAGACCCAGCAGAGGTGGTGGCACAGTGTGATACAGTAGGGAGGGAGTTGCCCTGGGAGTCCTGAACATCGACTCTGGACCCCATGAAGTCTCATAGCATCAGGTCAAACATGGACAAGGAAATCTCCTGCTGATTACCACCTACCACCCTCCCTCAGCTGATGAGTCAGTACTCCTCCATGTTGAACAGCACTTGGAGGAAGCACTGAGGGTGGCAAGGGCACAAAATGTACTCTGGGTAGGGGACTTCAATGTCCATCACCGAGAGTTGCTCGGTAGCACCACTACTGACCGAGCTGGCCGAGTCCTAAAGGACATATCTGCTAGACTGGGTCTGCGGCAGGTGGTGAGGGAACCAATAAGAAGGGAAAATAAACTTGACCTCGTCCTCACCAATCTGCCTGCCGCAGATGCATCTGTCCATAACAGTATTGGTAGGAGTGACCACCGCACAGTCCTTGCAGAGATGAAGTCCCGCCTTCACATTGAGGATACCCTCCTTCGTTTTGTGTGGCACAACCACCGTGCTAAATGGGATAGATTTCGAACTGATCTAGCAATGCAAAACTGGGCATCCATGAGGCGCTGTGGAACATCAGCAGCAGCAGAATTGTACTCAACCACAATCTGTAACCTCATGGCCCGGCATATCCCCCACTCTACCATTACTATCAAGCCAGGAGACCAACCCTGGTTCAATGAAGAATGCAGAAAGGCACGCCAGGAGCAGCACCATGCATACCTCAAAATGAGGTGTCAACCTGGTGAAGCTACAACACAGGACTATCTGTGTGCCAAACTGTGTAAGCAGCATGCGATAGACAGAGCTAAGCGATCCCATAACCAACAGATCAGATGTAAGCTCTGCAGTCCTGCCACATCCAGCCGTGAATGGTGGTGGACAATTAAACAACTAACTGGAGGAGGTGGCTCCCCAAATATCCCCATCCTTAATGATGGGGGAATCCAGCACATCAGTGCGAAAGATAAGGCCGAAGCATTTGCAACAATCTTCAGCCAGAAGTGCTGAGTTGATGATCCATCTTGGCCCCTTCCTGAAGTCCCCAGCATCACAGATGCCAGACTTCAGCCAATTCGATTCACTCCGCGTGATATCAAGAAACGACTGAAGGCACTGGATACTGCAAAGGCTATGGGCCCTGACAATATTCCGGCAATAGTACTGAAGACCTGTGTTCCAGAACTTGCCGCACCCCTCGCCAAGCTGTTCCACTACAGCTACAACACTGGCATCTACCCTGCAATGTGGAAAATTGCCCAGGTATGTCCTGTACACAAAAAGCAGGACAAGTCCAACCTGGCCAATTACCGCCCCATCAGCCGACTCTCAATCATCAGTAAAGTGATGGAAGGTGTCATCAACAGTGCCATCAAGCAGCACTTGCTTAGCAATAATCTGCTCAGTGACGCTCAGTTTGGGTTCCGCCAGGGCCATTCAGCTCCTGACCTCATTACAGCCCTGGTTCAAACATGGACAAAAGAGGTGAGGTGAGAGTGACTGCCCTTGACATCAAGGCAGCATTTGACCGAGTATGGCATTAAGGAGTCCTAGCAAAACTGAGGTCAATGGGAATCAGGGGGAAAACCCTCCGCTGGCTGGAGTCATACCTAGCGCAAAGGAAGATGGTTGTGGTTGTTGGAGGTCAATCATCTGAGCTCCAGGACATCACTGCAGGAGTTCCTCAGGAGTATCCTAGGCTCAACCATCTTCAGCTGCTTCATCAATGACCTTTCTTCAATCATAAGGTCAGAAGTGGGGATATTCGCTGATGATTGCACAATGTTCAGCACCATTCGTGACTCCTCAGATACTGAAGCAGTCCGTGTAGAAATGCAGCAAGACTTGGACAATATCCAGGCTTGGGCTGATAAATGGCAAGCAACATTTGTGCCACACAAGTGCCAGGCAATGACCATCTCCAACAAGAGAGAATCTAACCATCTCCCCTTAACATTCAATGGCATTATCATCGCTGAATCCCCCACTATCAACATCCCAGGGGCTACCATTGACCAGTACATGGAATAGCCATATAAATACCGTGGCTACAAGAGCAGGTCAGAGGCTAGGAATCCTGCGGCGAGTAACTCAACTCCTTGTCGATGGTGGACAGTCTTTGGGCAGTGTGATGGAATACTCGCCACTTGCCTGGATGAGTGCAGCCCCAACATTCAAGAAGCTCGACACCATCCAGGAAAAAGCAGCCCGCTTGATTGGCACCCCATCTACAAACATTCACTCCCTCCACCACCGATGCACAGTGGCAGCAGTGTGTACCATCTACAAGATGCACTGCAGCAATGCACCAAGGCTCCTAAGACAGCACCTTCCAAACCCGCGACCTCGACCAACTAGAAGGACAAGGGCAGCAAATGCATGGAAACACCACCACCTGCAAGTTCCCCTCCAAGTCACGCACCATCCTGACTTGGAACTATATCGCCGTTCCTTCACTGTCGCTGGGTCAAAATGCTGGAACTCCCTTCCTAACAGCATTGTGGGTGTACCTACCCCACATGGACTGCAGCAGTTCAAGAAGGCAGCTCACCACCACCTTCTCAAGGGCAATTAGGGATGGGCAATAAATGCTGGCCTGGCCAGCGACGTCCACATCCCGTGAATGAATAAAAAAAAGTCATTGATAAAGCAGTTCAAGATGATTGGGCCTAGGACACTACCCTGAGGAACTCCTGCAGTGATGTCCTGGAGCTGGGATGATTGACCTCCAACAACCACAACCATCTTCCTCTGCACTAGGTATAGAAACATAGAAAATTGGAGCAGGAGTAGGCCATTCGGCCCTTCGAGCCTGCTCCGCCATTCATTATCATGGCCATGGCTGATCATCCAACTCAGGAACCTGTTCCCGCTTTCTCCCCATATCCTTTGATCCCTTTAGACCCAAGAGCCATATCTAACTCCTTCTTGAAAACATACAATGTTTTGGCCTCGACTGCTTTCTGTGGTAGCGAATTCCACAGGCTCACCACTCTCTGGGTGAAGAAATCTTTCCTCATCTCAGTCCTGAAAGGTTTACCCCGTATCGTTAGACTATGACCCCTGGTTCTGGACTCCCCCACCATCAGGAACATCCTTCCTGCATCTACCCTGTCAAGTTCTGTTAGAATTTTATAGGTTTCTATGAGATCCCCCCTCACTCTTCTGAACTCCAGCGAATATAATCCGAACCAACTCAATCTCTCCTTATCCGTCAGTCCCACCATCCCAGGAATCAGTCTGGTAAACTTTTGCGCACTCCCTCTCTAGCAAGAACATCCTTCCTCAGATAAGGAGACCAAAACTGCACATAATATTCCAGGTGTGGCCTCACCAAGGCCCTGTATAATTGCAGCAAGACATCCCTGCTCCTGTACTCAAATCCTCTCGCTATGAAGGCCAACATACCATTTGCCTTTTTTACCGCCTGTTGGACCTTCAGCGACTGGTGTACGAGAAAACCCAAGTCTCATTGCATATTCCCCTCTCTCAGTTTACAGCCAGATAATAATCTGTCTTCCTGTTTTTGCTACCAAAGTGGATAACCTCACATTTATCCACATTATACTGCATCTGCCATGCATTAGCCCACTCACTCAACTTGTCCAAATCACCCTGAAGCCTCTCTGCATCCTCCTCACAACTCACCCTCCCACCCAGTTTTGTGTCATCTGCAAATTTGGAGATATTACATTTAGTTCCCTCATCTAAATCATTAATATATATTGTGAATAGCTGGGGTCCTAGCACCGATCCCTGCGGTACCCCACTCGTCACTGCCTGCCATTCGGAAAAAGACCCATTTATTCCTACTCTGTTTCCTGTCTGCCAACCAATTTTCTATCCATCGCAATACACTACCCCCAATCCCATGCACTTTAATTTAACATGCTAATCTCTTATGTGGGACTTTGTTGAAAGCCTTCTGAAAGTCCAAATAAACCACATCCACTGGCTCCCCCTCATCAACTCTACTAGTTACATCCTCGAAGAATTCTAGTAGATTTGTCAAGCATGATTTCGCTTTTGTAAATCCATGCTGACTCTGCCCGATTCTACCACTGTTCTCTAAGTGCCCTGCTATAAAATCTTTGATAACGGACTCTAGAATTTTCCCCACAACCGACGTCAGGCTGCCTGGTCTATAATTCCCTGCTTTCTCTCTACCTCCCTTTTTAAATAGTGGGGTTACATTAGCTACCCTCCAATCTGTAGGAACTGTTCCAGAATCTATAGAATCTTGGAAGATGACCACCAATGCATCTACTATTTCTAGGATCACTTCCTTAAGTACTCTGGGATGCATACCATCAGGCCCTGGGGATTTATCGGCCTTCAAACCCATCAATTTCCCCAACACCATTTCTCTACTCATACTGATTTCCTTCAGTTGCTTTCTCTCACTAAGCCCTGTGTTCCCCAACATTCCTGGTAATGATAAAAGCAAAATAGTGCGGATGCTGGAAATCTGAAATAAAAACAAGAAATGCTGGAACCACTCAGCAGGTCTGGCCGCATCTGTGGAAAGAGAAGCAGAGTTAACGTTTCGGGTCAGTGACCCTTCTTCGGAACTTGGCGATAAGCTTCTGCAAGGTAGAGGTCGGCGCGCCTGGCGTTGAGCTTCTGCAAGGTAGAGGTGGCATGCCAATTTCTGGTATGATATTTGTGTCCTCCTTTGTGAAGACAGAACCAAAGTATGCATTTTGCTGGTCAGCCATTTCTTTGTTCCCCATGATAAAGTCCCCTGTTTCTGACTGTAAGGGACCTACATTTGTCTTCACCAATTTTTTTCTCTTCACATACCTATAGAAATTTTTACAGTCAGTTTTTATGTTCCCGCAAGTATGACTCCAGCCAGCAGCGAGGTTTCCCCCGATTCCCATTGACTCCAGTTTTGCTAGGGCTCCTTGATGCCATACTCGATTAAATGCTGCCTTGATGGCAAGGGCAGTCACTCTCACCTCACCTCTCGGGTTCAGCTCTTTCGTCCATGTTTGAACCAAGGCTGTAATGAGGGCAGGAGCTGAGAGGCCCTGGTGGAACCCAAACTGAGCATCACTGAGCAGGTTATTGCTAAGCAAGTGCCGCTTGATAGCACTGTTGATGACACCTTCCCTCACTTTACTGATGATTGAGAGTAGACAAATGGGGCAGTAATTGGCCAGGTTGGACTTGTCCTGCTTTTTGTGTACAGGACATACCTGGGCCATTTTCCACATTGCCGGGTAGATGCTAATGTTGTAGCTGTAGTGGAACAGCTTGACTAGGGGCGTGGCAAGTTCTGCAGCACAGGTGTTCAGTACTATTGCCGAAATGTTGTCAGGGCCCCATTGCCTTAGCAGTATCCAGTGCCTTCAGTCATTTCTTGATATCACGAGGAGTGAATCAAATTGGCTGAAGACAGGCATCTGTGATGCTGGGGATTTCAGGAGGAGGCCGAGATGGATCATCAACTCAGCACTTCTGGCTGAAGATTGTTGCAAATGCTTTGGCCTTATCTTTTCCACTGATGTGCTGGGCTCCCCCATCATTGAGGATGGGGATATTTGGGGAGCCACCTCCTTCAGTTAGTTGTTTAATTGTCCACCACCATTCACGGCTGGATGTGGCAGGATTGCAGAGCTTCGATCTGATCCGTTGGTTATGAGATTGCTCAGCTCTGTCTATCGCATGCTGCTTACACGGTTTGGCATGCAAGTAGTCCTGGGTTGTAACTTCACCAGGTGGACACCTCATTTTGAGGTGTGCCTGGTGCTGCTCCTGGCATGCCCTCCTGCACTCTTCATTGAACCAGGGTTGGTCTCCAGCTTGATGGTAATGGTAGAGTGGGGGATATGCTGCTGGGCCATGAGGTTACAGATTGTGGCTGAGTACAATTCTGCTGCTGCTGGCCCACAGCACCTCATGGATGCCCAGTTTTGCATCACCAGATCTGTTCGAAATCTATCCCATTTAGCACGGCAGTAGTGCCACACAACACAATGGAGGGTATCCTCAATGTGAAGACAGGACTTTGTCTCTACAAGGACTGTGCGGTGGTCACTCCTAGCAATACTGTCATGGACAGTTGCATTTGCGGCAGGCAAATTGGTGAGGACAAGGTTAAGTATATTTTTCCTTCTTGTTGCTTCCCTCTCCATCTGCCGCAGGCCCAATTTAACAGCTATGTCCTTTAGGACTCGGCCAACTCGGTCAGCAATGGTGCTACCAAGCCACTCTTGGTGATAGACATTGAAGTCTCCCACCCAGGGTACATTCTGCACCCTTGCGACCCTCAGTGCTTCCTCCAAGTGCTGCTCAACATGGAGCAGTACTGATTCATCAGCTGAGGGGAGTCTGTAGGTGGTATCAGCAGGAGGTTTCCTTGTCCATGTTTGACCTGATGCCATGAGACTTCATGAGGTCCGGAGTCAATGTTGAGGACTCCCCAGGCAACTCCCTCCCTACTGTATCACACTGTGCTGCCACCTCTGCTGGGTCTGTCCTGCTGGTGGGACAGGACATAACCAGGGATGGTGATGGCAGTGTTTGGGACATTGTGTGTAAGGTATAATTCCGTGAGTATGACTCGGTCAGGCTGTTGCTTGACTGGTCTGTGGGACAGCTCCCCCAACTTTGGCACAATCCCCCAGATGTTAGTAAGGAGGACTTTGCAGAGTCGACAAGGTTGGTTTTGCCATTGTCGTTTCCGGTGCCTAGGTCGACGCCAGGTGGGTAGTCCGGTTTCACTCCTTATTGACGTTGTAGCAGTTAGATACAACTGAGTGGCTTGCTGGTCCATTTCAGAGGTCATTTAAGAGTCAACCACATTGCTGTGGGCCTGGAGTTGCATGTGGGCCAGAGCCACTAAGGACAGCAGATTTCCTCCCCTAAAGAACATTAGTGAACCAGATGGGTTTTTACAACACTCGACAATGGCTTCATGGCCATCATCAGACTAGCTTTTAATCCCAGATTTATTAATTGAATTGAATTTATACTACTGAGTTTCAGGAGCATTAATTTATTTTCTGATTGGCCACCCAGCAGAGTTCTACTCTGAATGTAGATTTCAGTAGATTTTAGCTGTCTCTCCTTTTTTGTTCCCTAAACCAGTTTCTCACAGATGACTTTCGTAAATGTTCCAATACTTTGAAATCAGTTTTACAATAGCACTCATGATTCTATAGCCTTGGAAATGGGACTCAATAGGCCAAAGGGCCTCCTTTTGTGCCCTAATGACTCTATGACCATGACTCATTTATGATATACTTCTGATTCCAGAGCCCAAATCATTTGTGTAAATGATAAACAGTGGTCCCAACATCAATCCCTGTGGAACACCATTTCTCACCTTTCACTAGAGTAACCTTTAACTCCTATTCTCTTGTTCTTTTTGTAGCTAGTTTGCTATCAATTCTGCTACTTGTTCCCGACTCCACATACTCTGACCGTAGTTAGGAGTCTATTATGCAGTACCAAAAGGCCTTTTGAAAATACATGCATATTTTATCCATTACCCTGGTGTTACACTTCAATGAATTCAATGAAGTTGCTGAAGCTTCGGATTTCCATTTTGAAATGTGTGCTGACTGTTCTTTATTCTATTTTTGGTTTCTATACATTTTTTCTATTATATATTTGAGTAAAGATTCCAATATGTTTCCTACCATCAACATTAAGCTTACTGGTTTAGCTCCCTTTTTGAATACTGGAATAACATTAGCTATCCTCCAGTCCTCTGGACCTGGTGTTTTATCCTATCTAACTTTGTCTCATTTTTTCATGACTTCCCTCCATCTTAAATGTCTTGATATCCTTTTTGACCTCTTCTAATGTCATATCCACCTGGTTAGTTTAGCTGGTAAAATTACTGAGGCAAACTATTCAATATTTCTGCCATTTCACGGTCATTATGTGCATTTGATTTTTTAATTTTCCTTGCTCTTTGCCTTCCTAAATGTTTTTGACTTCTTTCCTAATCTCTCTGCATTCCTTTCTGTCATCCTGTCTTGTTTTTGTACTTAGTGTATGCCTTTTTCTTTAATTTCAATTTTGCCTTTCCTTTATTCATCCATGGTGTCTCATTATTGGCTACTTCGCTCTTTTTTAAAAAAAAAATTCTCCTGAACTCTTCACTTAACCATTTTAAATATTTGTCGTATCTTTTTTATTAGTCAATTTTTTTCTACTTTACCGTCTCTATTTCCATCCTCATTCAAAAACAAAAACACAAGAACAGAAAACTGGCAGTGTGGGTGGTTGGGGGGGGGGGGGGGGGGGGGGCGGCGTGGGTTGGGGTAGTTGCTGAGGTTTTGATCTCAAATTGTTGAACTGAAGGTTGAGTCCAGAAAGCTATAAGGTGCCTCGTCGAAAGATGAGGTGCTGTCCCTCAAGCTCACGTTGAGATTCAATAGAACAGTTTAGTTGACCAAGGGCAGATAGGTCAAAGTGGGAGTGGGGTGGAGAATTAAAATGACAGGCGACCCAAAGCTTGGTCACACTTGCGGACCGAACAGAGGTGTTGTACAGCGTTCATCCAATCTGCATTTGGACTGCACCGTGAGCAGAAAACACAGTATATTCTGGAGGTGGCAAAAGAGCAGAGGATGATCTGTTGAATGAGCAAGCTGGTACGGTGGAAGGTGAGGACAAGGGGAACTCTATTGTGATTCAGGGTTATTATTACAGACCTTCCCTTTTGTTCTTCCCTCCCCTCCTTTTCCCTGTCGGTCTTAAAAACTGTTACATCTCTTAAGTACTCCCAGTTCTGGCAAAGGGCAACATTAACTGTTTCACTCTCCACAGATGCTGACACACCTGTCGATTATTTTCAGCATTTCCTCTTTATATTTCAGATTTCCACAGTATTTTACTCTCACTATTTTATATCGCTTTCTCAAATTTTTGGATGTTGCCTCAAAAATACAGCTGGAGAATAAATGACGATGAGGATATTTATATATAGGTACTATTCAAATTTTGTAAGAATTGCCAGTTTTCTGATTAAGATCAGGTTAACAGGTCTGCAGCTGCTGGTACAGTTCTGTCAGCCTTGAATACAGGAAACACATTTTTCTAGTCTGAATCTCCCAAGTGTTCACTGACTCCTTCAAAATGAGTTGCCATCTGTGGGATAGTTCATCCGTGTCACAAAATGTATTGATTTTTTCAGTCTCTTCAGCTTGGCTAGAACCCCTGCCTTACTAATGATCAAGTTTCAGAGAACACATGACATATTTGATGTTGGAAGCTATGCGTGGTGATCTACCCTGTACAATAAACTGAACACATGCAAGTGTTCGCTCCAATATGCTCTCTTACCACCACATCAAGTTGGTCAGGATTTAACTATCTCTCCAACTTTCCCATCTCAGATGATCCTAGGTCTCCAAATAGCAGCACACTCCAAGTTACCCTTCCAGAATGTTCATTCCCTTGAAAATCTCACTTTTATGTGAAATAAGTTGTAACTGAATGTTTTCTGGCTCACAGTGACTCCTTTACTTTCTTTAACTAAAACCACCTTACGCCGTGTCCCCCGCTCCAACCTCCATAGCTTTTAATCACCAGGCGCTATCCCACCCTCATCTCCTACCCTCCAAGACATTTCCTCATTCAAGACCCACACCCTCTTTCAAAAGCCTGGCAGTCTACACTGATTTGTTCACTTTTTGCACTGAGTGATTCCTCATCCTCAGCAACTTTTCTGATCACTTTGCATCCCTCACTGCCCATATCTACCACAATACTACCCTTACCCTACACTCCGGGGAGAAAAAAAATTGCTCCGCCTTCCCTGCCCCAGATCTCTCATGCACGCAGATTAACACCCGATTCCTGAAAACATACGCAGGCGATCTGGGATAAGGGGGGATTTGCAGCCAACACAAAATAATGAGGATCAGCCAGTGAAATGGACTGTGAGTAACTTTGCGAAGGGTTGGGGGCAGTTTTGCAGGGGGATGCGATGATAAGACTGGAGAGGGGAGGAGAGATTTCGTAATACAGTAGGACTGTTAGGACATGAATTGTCCTTCCAGAAAGAGAGATGCAAAATTCTATGATTCTACGATTCTTTTTTTGTTATTCATTCATGGGATGTGGGCATCGCTGGCTAGGACAGCATTTATTGCCCATCAGAAAGTGGTGGTGAGCCACTATCTTGAACTGCTGCAGTCCATGTGGGATAGGTACACCCACAGTGCTGTAAGGAAGGGAGTTCCAGGATTTAGGCCGCGTGACAGTGAAGGAACGGCGACATAGTTCCAAGTCGGGATGGTGTGTGGCTTAGAGGGGAACTTGCAGGTGGTGGTGTTCCCATGCAAATGCTGCCCTCGTCATTCTAGGTGGTAGAGGTCGTGGATTTGGAAGATGCTGTCTAAAGAGTCTTGGTGCGTTGCTGCAGTGCATCTTGTAGATGGTACACACTGCTGCCACTGTGCGTCAGTGGTGGAGGAAGTGAATGTTTGCGGATGGGATGCCAAACAAGAGGGCTGCTTTGTCCTGGATGGTGTTGAGCTTCTTGAGTGTTGCTGGAACTGCACCCATCCAGGCAAGTGGAGAGCATTCTATCACACTCGTGGACAGGCTTTGGGGAGACAAGAGGTGAGTTACTCACTGCAGGATTCCTAGCCCCGGACCTGCTCTTGGAGCCATGGTATTTACATAGCTACTCCAGTTCAGTTTCTGGTCAATGGTAAGCCCCAGAATGTTGATAGTGGGGGATTCAGCAATCGTACTGCCATTGAATGTCATGGGGAGATGGTTAGATTCTCTCGTGTTGGAGATGGTCATTGCCTGGCACTTGTGTGGCGTGAATGTTACTTGCCACTTATCAGCCCAAGCCTGGATATTATCCAGGTCTTGCTGCATTTCTACATGGACTGCTTCAGTATCTGAGGAGTCGCGAATGGTGCTGAACATTGTGCAATCATCAGTGAACATCCCCACTTCTGACCTTATGATTGAAGGAAGGTCATTGATGAAGCAGCTGAAGATGGTTGATTCAATGGCATATATCCAAGCTTTTGTTACCTCCAGAACTGACTTCGTCAACACCTACCAAGCTCTAATTTTTTTTTATTCATTTCATGGAATATTGGCATCACTGGCAAGGCCAGCATTTGTCACCCATCCCTAATTGCCCTTGAGAAGGCAGCAGCCTCTTGAACCAAAATGAAAACAGAAAGTGCTTGAAATACTCAGCAGGTCTGGCAGCATCTGTGGAGAGACAAGCAGAGTTATCGTTTCAGGTCTGTGACCTTTCATCAGAACTGGCAAAGGTTAGAAATGTAACAGGTTTTAAGCAAGTGAAGGAGGGTGGGGGAGAAGAGACCAGAAGGGAAGGTGTGTGATAGGGCAGAGGGCAGGAGAGATTAAACGACAAAGACATGGGAGAAAGGCAAAGGGAGTGCTAATGGTTGTGGTGAAAGACCAAGGACTAAAGGACCTGAAACGTTAACTGTTGCCTTCTTGAACCGCTGCAGTCCATCTGGTGTGGGTACACCCACAGTGCTGTTAGGGAGGAAGTCCCAGGATTTTGATGCAGCGATAGTGAAGGAACAGCGATATATTTCCAAGTCAGGATAATTCTTTCATGATGTTGACGTTGCTGGCAGGCCAGCATTTGTTGCCCATCACTAACTGCCCTTGGACTGTGTGGCTTGTTGGGCCATTTCAGAGGGCAGTTAAGAGTCTAATAAATAGAACACATGCAGGTGTTCCTTCCAACATGCTCTCTTGACACATCAAGTTTGCCAGGATTTAACCATTTCTCCAACGTCCTGTCCATCCAACTTTCCGATCTCAGATGCTCCTGGAGGGTCTCCAACTAGTAGCAAGTTCCAAGTTACCCTGCAGAATGTTCACTGCCCCTTATCCACAACCTAACTTTCATTGTCCAAATCTCCACTGCCCATACCTTGTTGCACACTAAGGTTCACAGTAACAGGAGTAAGCCATTCAGCTACTCAAACCGATTTTGCCATTCAATTAGATCAAGGCTGTTCTGTCCCTCAAATCTATATACCTGCTGTTGATCCATATCCCTTTATACTCTTACCTAATAAAAATCTGTCCGTCTCAGTCTTGAGAATTTCAATTGACCCAGCATCCACAGCCTTTTGGCAAGAGAGATCTACATTTCCACGACCCATTGTATGAAAAAGTGCTTCTTAATTTCAATCCTGAATGACCTTGCTCTAATTTTAAGACTGTGGTTCCTTACTCTGAATTCCCCCAAATAGTGGTAATAATCTCTCTGTACCTGTCTACCCTTAATGAACCCTTTTCTTTTCTTTGTTCATTCATGGGATGTAGGAATCACTGGCAAGGCCAGCACTTATGGCCCATCCATAATCACTCAAGAAGGTGGCAGTGAGCCACTGCTTTAAACTGCTGCAGTTAATCTGGTTAGGTACATCTGCCGTGAGGGAGTTTTTGGCCCAGCGATGAAGAAGGAATGGTGATATACTTGCAACTTAGGATGGTGTCTCACTTGGAGGGGAATTTGCAGGCTGTGGTCCTTCCATGCTTGGCAGTAGAGGTCGTGGGTTTGGAGGATGCTGTCGAAGAATTCTTGGCAGGTTGTTGCAGTGTATCTGTAGATGGTACACACAGCAGCAATGGTGCAGGGAGTGAACGTTTAAGGTGCCAATCAAGCAGGCTGCCTTTCTCTGGATGGTCTTGAGCTCCTAAGTGTTGTTGGAGCTGCACTCATCCAGGCAAGTGGAGAGTATTTCATCACTCCTGACTTGTACCTTGTAAATGGTGGAAGAGTGTTGGAGAGTCAGGAAGTGAGTTATTCACTGCAGAATTCCCAGCCTCTGACCTGCTCTTAGAGTCATAGAGTTATACAGCACAGAAACAGTCCCTTCGGCCCATCGTGTCCACCCGGCCATCAAGCACCTATTCATTCTAATCCCATTTTCCAGCACTTGGCCTGTAGCCTTGTATGCTATGGCGTTTCAAGTGTTCATCTAAATACAGTACTTAGGTGGCTGGCCCAGTTGAGTTTCTGAGCAATGATGACCCCCCAGGATGTTGATGGTGGATGGATTCAGCAATGGTAATGTTGTTGAATATCAAGGGGAGGTGGTTAGACACTCACTAGTTGGAGATCTTCATTGTCTGGCACTTGTGTGGCATAGATGGAACTTTATCAGCCCATGCCTGAATGCAGTCCAGGTCTTCCTGCATGCAGGCATGGACTGATTCCTTATCTGAGGAGTTGCAAATGGAACCCAACACTCTGCAATCATCAGCAAACATCATGGAGGGAAAGCCACTGATGAAGAGCTGAAGATGGTTAGGCTTAAGACACTGCCCTGAGGAACACCTGTAGCAATGTCCTGGGGTTGACATGATTGGCCACCGACAACCACAACTATCTTCACTTGTGCTAGGTATGAGTCCCAGCCAGTGTAGAGCTTTCCCCGTGATTCCCATTAACTTCAATTTTATTAGAGTTCCTTGATGCCACACTCAGTCAAATGTTGCCTTGATGTCAAGGGCAGTCACTCACCTCACCTCTGGAATTCAGTTCCTTTGTCCATGTTTGGACCAAGGTTGTAATGAGCTCTGGAACCAAGTGGTCCTGGAGGAGAACAAACTGAGAATCAGTGAGCAGGTTATTGGTGAGTAAGTGCTAATTGATAGCACTGTGCTGATGATCAAGAGTAGACTGATGGAGCGGTATTTGGCCGGACTGGAATCGTCCTGCTTTTTCTGGACAGGACATACCTGGGTAATGTTCCAATTTGTCAGGTAGATGCCAGTGGTGTAGCTGCACTGGATCAACTTGGCTGGAGGTGTAGCTAGTTCTGGAGCACAAGTCTTCTGCACTACAGCTAGGATATTGTCAGGACGCATAGCCCTGGCTACATTCAGCGCACTCAGCCATTTCTTGTTATCACATGAAGTGATTCGAACTGGCTGAAGTCTGGCATGTGATGCTGGGAACCTCAGGAGGAGGCAGAGATGGATCATCCGCTCTGCACTTCTGGTTGAAGATGGTTGCAAATGCTTCAGTTTTGTCTTTTGCACTCGTGCTCACTGAGGATGAAAATGCTCATAGAGGATGGGAATGCTCATGGAGCCTCCTCCTCCCATTAGCTGCTTAACTGTCCACCACCATTCATGACTGGACGTGGCAGGACTGAGGAGTTTTGATCTGATCCATTGGTTGTGGGATTGCCTATCTCTGTCTTTAGCATGCTGCTTCCTGCCTGTAGTCCTGCGTTGTAGCTTCACCAGGTTATCACCTCATTTTCAAGTACACCTGATGATGCTCCTAACACGCTCTTCTATGCTCATCACTGAACCAAGGTTGATTCCTTAGCTTTTGATAATGGCAGAGTGAGGGATATGCCAGGCCAGAAAATTACACATTGCGGTGGAGTACAATTTTGTTGATGCTGATGGCCTACTGTACCTCACGGATGCCCAGTTTTCTACAGCTAGATCTGTTCTGAATCTATACCATTTGTTCGTTCATGGGATGTGGGCATCGCTGGCTAGGCTGCTACTTATTGCCCATCCATAATGTTTTTTCTTTTATTATTCATTCGTGGGATGTGGGCATCACTGGCTAGGCCAGCATTGTTGCCCATCCCTAATTGCCCTTCAGAAAGTGGTGGTGAGCTGCATTCTTGAACTGCTGCAGTCCTTGAGGTATAGGTACACCCACAGTGCTGTAAGGAAGGGAGTTCCAGGATTTTGGCCCTGCGCCAGTGAAGGAATGGTTTGAATTTGGAGGGGAACTTGCAGGTGGTGGTGTTCCCAAGCATCTGCTGTCCTTGTCCTTCTAGGTGGTAGAGGTCGTGGGTTTGGAAGTTGCCGTCGAAGGAGCCTTGGTTAGTTGCTGCAGTGCATCTTGTAGATGGTATACACTTTACGTCAGTGATGAAGTGAGTGAATGCCAAAGGTGGTGGATGGGGTGCCAATCAAGCAGGCTGCTTTAACCTAGATGGTGTTGAGCTTCGAATGTTGTTGAAGCTGCACTCATCCAGGCAAGTGGAGAGTATTCCATCACACTCCTGACTTGTGCCTTTCTATATGGTGGACAGGCACTGGGGAGTCAGGGGGTGAGTTACTTGAAGCCTCTGACCTGCTATTGTAACCACAGCATTTATGTGGCTACTCCAGTTCAATTTCTGGTCAATGGCAACCCCCAGGATGTTGATAGTGGGGATTTCAGGAATGGTAATGCCATTGAACATCATGGGCAGATGGTTAGATTCTCTCTTAGTTGTGATGGTCATTGCCTGGCACTTCTGTGGCACAAATGTTACTGGTCACTTATCAGCCCAAGCCTGGATGCAGGTCTGGCTGCATCTGGACACGGGCTGCTTCAGTAGCTGGGGAGTCGCTAATGGTGAACATTGTGCAATCGGCAGACATCCCCACTTCTGACCTCATGATTGAAAGGAGGTCATTGATGAAGCAACTGAAGATGGTTGGGCCCAGGACACTACCCTGAGGAACTCCGACAGTGATGTCCTGGGACTGAGATGATTGACCTCCAACAACCACAACCATCTTCCTTTGTGCTAGATATGATTCCAACCAACGGAGAGTTTTCCCCCTGATTCCCATTGACTCCAGCTTTGCTTGGGCTCCTTGATGCCATACACAGTCAAACGCTGCCTTGATGTCAAGGACAGTCACTCTCACCTCACCTCTTGAGTTCAGCTCGTTTGTCCATGTTTGGACAAAGGCTGTAATAAGGTCAGGAGCTGAGTGGCCCAGACGGAACCCAAACTGAGCGCCTGTGAGCAGGTTATTGCTGAGCTGTGCTGAAGGAGGGCACTATGGAGGACTCGAGCAGTGAGGCAATATGGGCAGAACTCAGAAATAGGAAGGGTGCGGTAACAATGTTGGGGCTGTACTACAGGCCTCCCAACAGCGAGCGTGAGATAGAGATACAAATATGTCAACAGATTATGGAAAGATGTAGGAGCAACAGGGTGGTGGTGATAGGAGATTTTAATTTTCCTAACATTGACTGGGATTCACTTAGTGTTAGAGGTCTAGATGGAGCAGAATTTGTAAGGAGCATCCAGGAGGGTTTTCTAGAGCAGTATGTAAATAGTCCACGGTAGTTGACAAGTCGTGGGAGTCAGTTGCCAGCATTCGCCAGAGCTGGCGGGCAGCCATAAAGACAGGGCTAAATTGTGGCGAGTCGAAGAGACTTAGTAGTTGGCAGGAAAAAAGACAGAGGCGCAAGGGGAGAGCCAACTGTGCAACAGCCCCAACAAACAAATTTCTCTGCAGCACCTGTGGAAGAGCCTGTCACTCCAGAATTGGCCTTTATAGCCACTCCAGGCGCGTATCCATTGTCTCTCGAGATAAGGAGGCCCAAAAGAATGTAAATAGTCCAACTCAGGAAGGGGCCATACTGGACCTGGTGTTGGGGAATGAGCCCGGCCAGGTGGTTGAAGTTTCAGTAGGGGACTACTTTGGGAATAGTGATCACAATTCCGTAAGTTTTAGAATACTCATGGACAAAGACGAGAGTGGTCCTAAAGGAAGAGTGCTAAATTGGGGGAAGGCCAACTATACCAAAATTCGGCAGGAGCTGGGGAATGTAGATTGGGAGCACCTGTTTGAAGGAAAATTCACATTTGATATGTGGGAGGCTTTTAGAGAGAGGTTGATTAGCGTGCAGGAGACACATGTTCCTGTGAAAATGAGGGATAGAAATGGCAAGATTAGGGAAGCATGGATGACAGGTGAAATTGTGAGACGAGCTAAAAGGAAAAAGGAAGCATACATAAGGTCTAGTCGGCATAAGGAGGGAGGAAGTGCTGGGTATTCTAAAAGGCATTAAGGTGGACAAGTCCCCAGGTCCGGACGGGATCTATCCCAGGTGACTGAGGGAAGGGAGAGAGGAAATAGCTGGGGACTTAACAGATATCTTTGCAGCATCCTTAAACACGGGTGAGGTCCCGGAGGACTGGAGAATTGCTAATGTTGTCCCCTTGTTTAAGAAGGGTAGCAGGGATAATCCAGGTAATTATAGACCGGTGAGCCTGACGTCAGTGGTAGGGAAGCTGCTGGAGAAGATACTGAGGGATAGGATCTATTCCCATTTGGAAGAAAATGAGCTTATCAGTGATAGGCAACATGGTTTTGTGCAGGGAAGGTCATGTCTTACCAACTTAATAGAATTCTTTGAGGAAGTGACAAAGTTGATTGATGAGGGAAGGGTTGTAGATGTCATATACATGGAGTTCAGTAAGGCGTTTGATAAGGTTCCCCACGGTAGGCTGATGGAGAAAGTGAAGTCGCATGGGGTCCAGGCTGTACTAGCTAGATGGATAAAGAACTGGCTGGGCAACAGGAGACAGAGAGTAGCAGTGGAAGGGAGTTTCTCAAAATGGAGACGTGTGACCAGTGGTGTTCCACAGGGATCCGTGCTGGGACCACTGTTGTTTGTGATATACATAAATGATTTGGAGGAAAGTATAGGTGGTCTGATTAGCAAGTTTGCAGACGACACTAAGATTGGTGGGCTAGCAGATACTGAAGGGGACTGTCAGAGAATACAGCAGAATATAGATAGATTGGAGAGTTGGGCAGAGAAATGGCAGATGGAGTTCAATCAGGGCAAATGCAAGGTGATGCATTTTGGAAGATCCAATTCAAGAGTGAACTATACAGTAAATGGAAAAGTCCTGGGGAAAATTGATGTACAGAGAGATTTGGGTGTTCAGGTCCATTGTTCCCTGAAGGTGGCAACGCAGGTCAATACAGTGGTCAAGAAGGCATATGGCATGCTTTCCTTCATCAGACGGGGCATTGAGTACAAGAGTTGGCAGGTCATGTTACAGTTGTATAGGACTTTGGTTCGGCCACATTTGGAATACTGCGTGCAGTTCTGGTCGCCACATTACCGAAAGGATGTAGATGCTTTGGAGAGGGTGCAGAGGAGGTTCACCAGGATGTTGCCTGGTATGGAAGGCGCTAGCTATGAAGAGAGGTTGAGTAGATTAGGATTATTTTCATTAGAAAGACGGAGGTTGAGGGGGGACCTGATTGAGGTGTACAAAATCATGAGAGGTATAGACAGGGTGGATAGCAAGAAGCTTTTTCCCAGAGTGGGGTATTCAATTACTAGGGGTCACGAGTTCAAAGTGAGAGGGGAAAAGTTTAGGGGGGGATATGCATGGAAAGTTCTTTACGCAGAGGGTGGTGGGTGCCTGGAATGCGTTGCCAGCGGAGGTGGTAGACGCGGGCACGATAGCGTCTTTTAAGATGTATCTAGACAGATACATGAATGGGCAGGAAGCAAGGAGATACAGACCCTCAGAAAATAGGCGACATGTTTAGATAGAGGATCTGGATCGGCGCAGGCTTGGAGGGCCGGTTCCTGTGCTGTAATTTTCTTTGTTCTTTCATGTGCCACGTGACAGCACTGTCACTGGCACCTTCCATCACTTTGCTGATGATCAAGAGTAGATCATTGGGTGGCAATTGGCCAGGTTGGATTTGTCCTGCTTTTTTTTTTTATGTACAGGACGTATCTGGGCAATTTTCCACATTGCTGGGTAGTTACCAGTGTTGTAGCTGTACTGGAACAGCTTGGCTAGGGGTGCGGTCAGTTCTGGTGCACAAGTCTTCAGCACTATTGCCGGAATGTTATCAAGCCCCATCGCCTTCACAGTATCCAGTGCTTCAACCATTTTTTGATATCACAAGGAGTGTATCGGATTGGCTGAAGACTAGCATCTCTGATGCTGGGGACCTCAGGAGGAGGCAGAGATGGATCATCCACTCGGCCCTTCTGACAAACATGGATGCAAGCAAATGCTTCAGCCTTATCTTTTGCACTGATGTGCTGGGCTCCCCCATTGTTGAGAATGAAGATATTTGTGGAGCCACTCTGTGAACAACACTGAAGTTCTCCACTCAGTTCATTCGGTGCCCTTGCTACCCCCAGTGCTTCTTCCCAGTGGTGCACAACATGGCGGAGTCCTGATTCATTCAGCTGAGGGAGCGCAGTCGGTGGTAATCAGCAGGTGGTTTCCTTGCCCATGTTTGATTTGATGCCATGAGACGTCATGAGGTCTGAAGTAAGGTGGAGGACACCCAGGGCCACTCCCTCCCAATTGTGTACCACTGGTGGGTCTGTCCTGCCCATGAAACAGGACATACCCATGGATGGTGAGAGGGGAATCTGGGATGTTGACTGAAAGGTATAATTCTGAATATGACAATGCAGACTGTTGCATGATAAGTCTATAGGATAGTTCTCCCAATTTTGGCACAAGTCCCCAGATGTTAGTGAGGAGGACTTTTCAGACGCGACTGGGCTGGGTGTGCCTTTGTAGTGTTTGGTCTCTAGGCCAATGATGGGTGGTGTGACTCGATCTATTCTTTAGTCTTTTTCATAGCAATGTGATAGAACAGACTGGCTTGCTAGGCCATTTTAGAGGCTAGTTAAGATTCAACCCACATTGCTGAAGGTCTAGTCACATCGGGTAAGGGCATAGATTTCCTTCTCTGAATGGTTCACTAATATCCTGATAGGCTTTTACAACAACTGCAACAGGAACACCATTATTGATACTAGCTTTTTATTCCAGATTTATTTACTTCACTGAATTTAAATTCCCCAGCTAGCGTTAGACAATTTAAGCTCGTGTCTCCGGATCATTAGTCTGGGCCTCTATTATTCATTCAGTAAGAATTAGTATGCTACCATAGCCAGTTATCAGTGCAAATATGCCAATTAGATCGTGCCTCAATCTTCTGAACAAGGGAAAACTAATCAAAAAACATATATCCTTATTGAGACAAGAAATGCTGGAAATACTCAGCAGGTCTGGCAGCATCTGTGGAGAGAGAAGCAGAGTTAACATTTCAGGTCAGTGACCCTTCTTCAGAACAGTTCTGAAGGGAAGCAGTTCTGAAGAAGGGTCACTGACCTGAAATGTTAACTCTGCTTCTCTCTCCACAGATGCTGCCAGACCTGCTGAGCATTGCCAGCATTTCTTGTTTTTATTTCAGATTTCCAGCATCCGCAGTATGTTGCTTTTATATCCTTATTGAGGTTCTCTCTCCAGGATTAACTGCTAAACTCCACTTAGGGTCTGACTAAGGAAGCATCACCTCCTCCATTTTGTATTCAAGCCCCCTTGAAATAAAGGCCAACATTCCTTTTTGATTACTTTTTGTATCAGTGCACTAACTTTTAGTGATATGCACCCAGACACCCAAATCGCTTTGCTCCTCCACAGTTCTTAATCTCTCACCATTATGAAAACTTTGTCTTGCACAGATGACTTCTCATTGGGCAGAAGTCACTGCAGGCATTCACTTAATGTATGCTCCTTTATCAGTTCCTCCTCCCATTTCCACAACTTACTGTGGTTTCTTACTTAGTGTTACCTGCAAACTTGTAGATACAGCCCTCTGATCCTTCACGCAAGTTATTAATATGGTGAAAAGCCCAAGGCTCCAGTACAGCAGTACAGACCTCTGGGGGTTCACTCACTGAACACCCCTGCCCTTCACAGGATCCTTGACCCATAACATAATATTTATAAATTCCTCTCTAGCTTCTTCTCATCTTACTCCCACAACCTCCTTCTACTCCCATGTCCTGGCCTACGTTCCAACTCATTTCTCCCATCTCTCTCCTTTCTTTCATTATCGGTAGCAAAACCTTCTTGCTCCTTCCAGAATTCCTTTCCTAAAACCTCTCCACATCAATACTTCTCCCTCTGCATTCGAAAGTTTCATCAAATCCTACCGTTTCAACTTTGCTCATGATCAGCTTACTCACAACTTCCACTGAAGTTGTCTCCATGTTCACCTCGAAAACACCAAGAGATTCTTTCTAAATTTTAGGTGTGATGTCATTACTCATTACTATGATGGATAGTGGTACAGGAATGGACAGATGTGGCTATTAGAAAATGAAAACAAGTTTTGGCAGCTGATCTCAATCCTCATCCGAACGACATACGTACTTAAACCTTTTTGCATACCTGTTGGTTAAATGGTATGAAAAGCATGCGAGTGGTTTTTTTTGATGGTTCGGAGTGCCTTGCTTCCTTAGTTACTGAATGATGCTAGATATTTATTAAGTATGAGAATTCTAAGAGCGTGTAGCTAAAAATGGTGTCACCACTGCCATACCTATGACTATTTTGCAATTTCTATTGGACAATGATTTAAGTGGTATCCTTCCATATCATACATGTTAGATACAGACACTGGTATATGAAATGACAGAGACAGGTGTCAATTACTCAGATTGGTGAATCATGTTTATTAGTGTCATTAGTACACTGAAGATGAGAAACTGCACACATTACCAAGTGTTAAGAATTAGAGGTTTATAAGACAAGATTAGCCCAGGTTACAATGTGAAACACACACACACAATTAACCCGAATGTTACATCAGTTACACAAGTTAAAAGCAGCTTCATGCCAGTTTTTAAAAAAAAAGTGTTAAGATTAAAAAGTAACATACAATTTTTTTTCTTTTTAAAAAGTGTCAATCTTTAACCCCAGGGAAATTTGTAAGTACTTCCTCTGGCCAGGAAGCCTTAGAACTAATTCTGAACAAACCAAGCTGGTCAATTGGTGAACGAGGCTGGGTCTACAAAATCTGTGCTTTGGGCAGGCGGGGTGGAGAGGGAAGGTTTTTCTCTTCACCTGCTAGTCAATCTCCCATGCTATTGCATATGGGGAGTCAAGACCAAGTGTAGTATTTAGAAGTTGAGGGGGTGGGGTGGGGTAATAATTATACTCAAGTATACAAATGTAACTTGGTCTTCATTTTCTTTTTCAAAAGTCATATTCTGCTCTTATTTTTACATTTCTATTAGAAATGTGAATATAGGAAATTACAATGGAACTGCCTATGCAAACTTGTCACATTGTAATTAACCCCACTTGCTGGACTGGCAGGGCAGGGAGTGACTAAACTTCAAGGGGACAGAGGAGAAACTATAAATTTACCAAGACATAGCCAGTTGCTGTGGAGTCCGATATATAAATCTGGAGCATCTAGGGTTGAATTTGGAGTCAGTGACTAGCAAAAAGAGTGGCTAAACATCCAGTGTCTCAGCAACTTGTATCACACCACCCAACTAATAGAATGATTTTACTAAAAATTAAAACCCCTTCCAATTGAGAGGCATAATTTATATCCCAGTAGTGAATCCATCCCATTTGAAGTGTTCTAAATCATGAATATGCTTTGGCAATACAAGTTCAAGCACTGCTCCCATTGTTCCCAGTTATTCAACTAATGGCAGTTGAACAAAGGAACCAAATAGGACAGCTAAAGTTTCAATCAATTAAATTATTGGAAAGTTGGGGTGCCGGGGGTTGGTTGCAGAGATGTCACATGAAGCACTGAAATTAAACCTTAAATTATTGACTTACATAGTGCATGAACACTAAAAGTTGGCACACTGATGTGGAGATAAGGTTCCTCCCCTTCAACTTCCCACAAATTGGAGAAGTTATGAAGTAGGGCAAGAGACAAAGTAAAAAAAAAAATATATGACCAAATCTAAACTGCTCACTTCCTCAAGGACAAATGAACAGAGCACCTGGAAAGTCACCTTCCCACTCATTCCTCTTTGGTTGTGTAGTCAATGCACAAGGACAGCTCAGAATTGTGACTGGTGGGTACTGGAAGAATGGAGTGAGTTTTTAATACAGAGTATGCAGGTACTAGAAAGCTACGGTTGTGAATTTCCTATTACCAATAGAAAGAAAGCATTCTCAATACTGGAATGGGGAGGCAGTGACACAGTGGTAATGTCACTGGACAAGTAACTCAAGAAACCCAGGCTACTGCTCTGGGGACATTGGTTCGAATCCAACCACAGCAGATGGTGAAATTTGAATTCAATTAATCTGGGAATTAAAAAGCTAGTCTAATGGTGACCATGAAAACAGCTGACATGTGACTCCAGACCCACAGCAATGTGGTTGACTCTTTTATTAAAAAAAAGGTCTCTGAGATGGCCTAGCAAGCCACTCAATTCAAGGGCAATTAGGGATGGGCAATAAATGCTGGCCTAGCCAGCAACGCCCACATCCCACAAATGAATTTTTAAAAAACCACACCCGCAGTGCGTACTAGACTCCAAATCAAAAAATAAGGAAATGAAGGGCATTGGCGTGTCCAAATCTGGAGTACTGCACACAGTATTGGTCTCTTTATTTAAGAAAGGATGTAAATGCATTGGAAGCAGTTCACAGAAGGTTTACTAGGCTAATACCTGGAATGGGCGGGTTGCCTTAGGAGGAAAGGTTGGGCAGGCTAGGCTTGTATCTACTGGAGTTTAGGAGAGTAAGAGGCGACTTGATTGAAACATGTAAGATTCTGAGGGGCCTTGACAGGGTGGATGTGGAAAGGATGTTCCCTCTTGTGGGGGAATCTAGAACTAGGGGTCACTATTTTAAAATAAGGGGTCACCCATTTCAGACTGAGGAGGGGAAATTTTTTTCTCTCAGAGGGTCGTGAGTCTCTGGAACACTTCCTCAAAAGGCAGTGGAAGCAGAGTCTTCAAATATTTTTAAGGCGGAGTTAGATAGATTCTTGATAAGCAAGGGGGTGGAAAGGTTATCGGGGGTAGGCGGGAAGGTGGAGTCGAGGTTACAATCACGTAGGCCATGATCTTATTGAATGGCGGAGCAGGTTCGAGGGGTTGAGTGGCCTCCTCCTGCTCCTGACTCATATGTTGGTATGTAAGAGTTCAACCTTATGACACACTCATGACTCAAAGACTAGGACAACTTCCTGGACTGGATTGGAAGTGTTGTCCTCAAAGTGAATCAGTAGATTTGGTCATTCCAGGAAACAATTTGTATTGGGTTAATTTAATCATTGAAAAGGAAAGTGAAACAGCTAAGGATTTATAAAGGAGAGGTTTCAGGTGTGTTAACTTCAGAATAAAGCACAGCTGGCAGGCAACTGTAGATTCTCAAAATATTTGCTGAGATGCTCAGAGTGTTTTTTGGCCAAATATCTTCCCTCTTCAGAAGATTTTGACACCTGCCAGGTTATGTTTGACAGGCACCAGAAGCTCTTTGATACTTCACCCAAGGAGTAAATAGGTAATACTACCCAAATATGAAAAACAATACAGCCGTTCTATATACTCTGACGTGCACATAAATGCACTATCCAGCAAGGGTGACTGCATACCAATCAGAAGCTGGATCCCTGACTGAGTTTTCCCGTACCTAGTCCAGGGGCACTGAGGCCAACTGCGGAACAAGTGCTGTATTTGCTGAGACCAATTATATCACCACTAGGCTGCTGGGAAAGTGGTCACAAAGCTTCAATGGCTGCACATGTAACCGTAGCTGAAATTAAAACTCCTTACAAATGAAGTTAAAATATAAAAAAGTTAATGTGCATCTGGAAAGAAACTTCAATGAAGTCATCAGCAATTTACATATAGATGTGCATTAAAACAATTGAGGATAAAGTTTTGTTTTAATAATTGACATTAAAATAGAAATGTGACTGCATGGTTACATCGAGAGAGAGAAAAAAGGGAGAGAATTGCCACAAGCATTATTGGTAAGAGTTGTGCAACTGACATCACCAATGAGACCAGAAGTCTTACAAATTGACAGGAGTACCTTGGGAAACTTTAGTTTACAATGGAAACTTCCTGAATAGACAATTCTTGGCTTCCAGCAACAGGCCTGCCTGTCACTCAGCATCCAAGCCCTTGGCACAGCGAGGAAATCTTACATGCATATGCTGCTAGGTTGCAATATCAGGAAAATTTCAGACAGCCTGATTTTAAGGCAGATTTTAACCCTCTCTCGAAAATGTAATACCAATACTTTTGATATTTTCAGCATAAACCCTCTTGTAATGAGTTAAGATTTATTTTAAGAATTGACAGCAGGTGAAGCACAAGGCCTGCATTCACAAGCCTACACTAAAACACCAGGGTATTTGTGAAAATGTTATCAAGTCAGGGTCAACCAAAGCTAGAAGCTTTTTTTTTTAAAAAGGACTGAGCTTCCATACAATCTGGGAGTGCAGCAGCCAAAAGCACAGTTGATGCCTCAACTCCTGAACATTTCTACACCAGGGAGGCAAAGCAAGATAATCACCAAGACCACAAGCTGAGGCAGCTCTCAAGCCATCGATTGAGACTACCCAAATCTTATTTCATGCACATAAACAGAAATCTTACAGGATTCTCAATGTGCTAACAGCATCCACAACTATTGCATTTTATTTTAAAAATTCCAATCACAATCCTTGCTTGGTTTGAGTGACATTACATCACTAAGATCCCACCATTCTGTGAATACTGTCTCAAAATGGGACATATGGATTAATTAGTGATAGCCAATTTTGAATTTTCATCTGTTTTCTCCTCCCCTTCCAGTTCTTTTATTAAATGTCCATGCAATGAACGTTTCCAAGTTCGTAAATAAATAGTTAAACTGCTGCTGCTGCAAAAAAAACTACTTTCTAGGGCACTGCCTGTGTAAAAATAAAACTCAGCAACAGAAATTGCAGAATGCTATCCCGAAAATACAGATTCAAAAATTTGGAATTCCATGAAATAAACAAACATTTAGACTACTTCAGCAATTGCAGTACTGATAGCCCTTCAGAATAGTGCTGAAAGAAAATAAACATTTGGCATTTGACGGATTACTTTGATGGATTAACTAAGATTTGGTTAGAACCTCCATTACTGTTGCTTCCTCAATTCAACTGTTCCTTCAGCAGTGCTGTCAGCATTCCTTCGGAATCCAAAAAATCAAAACTGTGGTACAGAATACAAGCAGATTCCATCGCACCCCTCTCCAGGTACACAAATGAAGTTACAATCCTAATAACAAAAGCTATGCAGATTTTCAGTGGTTGGGTAAACTATGCAATGAGTTCTTTTTATACGTGTTATATGGATAAAGTCTGATTGTATCTATAGATGATTTTTATTTTGCTAAACACCACCAAATCCTAGACACATAATTCACTACACCAGACTGCCAGTTAGATTCCAACATAGTATAAAAATAAACCAGAAGTGGCCACTAATGTAAAGATGCTCTTTGGACCTTTGATGCTCGCCACAAGTAGAACTGGAAATAATTGACAAAACCTTCTCAAGATGACACTTTGAGAGCTGTAGAGTTGAGTTGTGCAACATTTAATCACTGGAGCTGCTCTTGTGTGTAGAGTGGCCTGAGTGATAAAAAGCTCCATTCTATGCTGCTAGATACAGATATTTGGAGGGAAGGGAGGAAAGAAATGGGGAAAGAGAAGAGAAGCAAAAAAGCACAGGAAGTTAGTGTAAAGAAAGAAGATATTTTAAAGACAAGCTGTCTGGCAAACGTTAGAACACAAACCATCTAAACCACACAATAGTCTCTCCAATTTTCTTCCTCTTCCCTGAAGTCTTTGACTCAATTTTATGGGCAGCAGCTGCCATTTGATACTTCACCCAAATGCCCATTATTCATGTGTGAGCCTGAAACAGGCTCTCCAGCTATGGAGATCACTACTGAGCATAATTTGACATTTACACACAAGCACTTCCAGTGAGCCAATTTGTTAGCCAAAGGAGCAAAGACCAAATGCTGCTCCCCTGCTTTTACTAACTCGACACACGCTGGCAATTGAGGTTTGTGGACTGTATGGCTCAGACAGTGAGAGTTCACATGTAAGGCAAATTTACTCTCTTCTTTACAAATCCCAACCTTTACATTACAGAGTCATTGAATAGGATGAGCATCTGACTTTAAAACAAACTGGAATATTTATTGATAGTGCCAAATTACTTTAGTATGTTACTAAAACCTATTTGAGTCGAATTTAAATTTCACCTATGTACTTAATCTCTTGCTTGCAGCCAAAAAGAAAAAAGCGTGCTGTATTTTAAAACCAGTGATTCAACTCTACTTAATTCAGTCAGATGCCTGAATCACTATCGTCTGCAAAGTCTGTTTATCATCCTTGAGTTGTTACGAACAGTATAAATACTGGCTATGACTCACCATTTACTGCTCTTTAAAGAAACCACGCAAACATTTGTCATCCCCTGCTGCTAGGGTACAGTTCCACAGCAGCCCTCTGCAAATGCCAAGATAGTGAACACTGTGTCTACTGTGAGGAAATATCACAGTAAACCCATCCAATCTTTGAACAAGATCCACTTGTTCACACAGTCAACAAGATTCACAGGATAATGATCACAGGTCATAACTGATGCGGCAGCCATTCGACCCATATTAATTCACCCATCTAGAAAGACTTTTACAGTCCTTCTATTTCAGCATCCCACTGCACTGCAAGCCTTTTGTACAGCAAACATTACTGACTTCCACTTTCATTCCTATGTCCTGCTACACATGAAATCAATAGTCAGGTGCAAAAGGACAGAGCTCAACAGGAATGCATAAGCCACTTTACAAGAATGCAACTTGCATTAAAATATTGCCCCTTACATCTCAAGCATCTAAGCCCATCATCAGAGCAAATTAGAGCATGGCTACCCGACCCCGACCACACCTGACGAGTCAGGTTCGGGTCGGGTCGCTTTCAGATCAGGTTGGGTCAGACACAGTGCTGCTTTTTGGTCAGGGAGGGAAAAGCTTCCAGATTTGAACAGCCAGAACATCAAGGTGGGAAATGTGCATCCGGACTCCGCACTAGTCTGCGGTGAGTGATTCCATCTAAGGTAGAGCACAACCTCTTTAATATGATCAACTTCATTCCAGTGGTTGGGTTGGGTCGGGTGCGGCAAAAAATCAAAGGACTCGGGCCAGATCGGATGTGGTTCTGTCGGACTTGGGTCGGGTTTCAATTGCAGACCCGAACGCGCGGGAGCGAGCGAGAGAGCGAACGCGCGAGCGAGAGAGCGAACGCGCGAGGGAGCGGGCGGGAGCGGGCGGGAGCGGGCGGGAGCGGGCGGGAGAGGGCGGGAGAGGGCGGGAGAGGGCGGGAGAGGGCGGGAGAGGGCGGGAGAGGGCGGGAGAGGGCGGGAGAGGGCGGGAGAGGGCGGGAGAGGGCGGGAGAGGGCGGGAGAGGGCGGGAGAGGGCGAAACTAGCCAGGCTCAATCACATACTCATCCAACATCCAACCCATCCAGCTCACTGTACAGGTTTGAGAAACCAGGCAGATTTTTCTCCTCCCTAGCTCGGGACAATTGTAACACCCCATCCGCCACCCTGACACGAGATAATAGCAAAGTCCGGGGATCAAGCCTGGGCAGCTTTTTGATCTGCATAACTCAGTACCACACCATTTAAGTCTACTTACCCAGGTCATAGGAACTGAAACTGAACTAGAAAGTATGATTTTTTTTAAAAATATAAAAATGGAATTTTTAAACTGTACATCTTCAACAAAGTATATTCTTGAAACAGGCCATTCGGGAACTATAAACCTTTGTCACAGATCACACATTTAAATATGAACATACGATGCTTCAAATTAACACCTTGCCGCCCTTTCCCAACCCCCTCCAAGTGCTTTAAGGTTTACTGCAGTTGCGTTCACTTGCTAAACACACTGATTCAGCTGCCTTAACTACTACTACCTACACCAGATATTAAAACGAAGAGAAAAAATATTTGTTTGATTCTTCTGTTCACCCTATCAACAGTCATGTTCCTCATAATTGAATGACAAGTTATATGCAGATGATATATAGGTTATGGTCAGCCCCTAATAGTCAGCACTAGCATCAGGCAACTCCTGCATAGAGAAAAATCGCAGTGGGATGCATGACTGGTGTATCCCTCATTGGAGCATACAAGATTCCATACTGAAGTTCAACTCCATAGTCCAGTCCCACTTTGCACCCTGGAAAGCTGCTAAATGTGATGCAGGGAGCAGGCAGCAATCAGTACAATAAATGATTACTATTATAATAATACTCATCTTTTGTCCATCCAGACTGTCTTGATTGGTCAGTTTAAGTGGCACATCTATTGGTGGGCAGTGCCTGGTGCACACAGAGGCATGTGTGACACACCGAGGACTGGAGCGCAGGACGCATGTGTGGCTGCCAACTGTTGATGGCAGTGGTGGGGTGCAAGTTGGTGGAGAACAAGAGTAGCGAAAAGGTAAGTGGAGCCCAAAAACAAAATTACCCTGGCTGGAGAGATTATTTCTGTGACGGATGGGATGGGATTGATGGGATGGATGGGGGCGGCAAGAGCACGATGGGGCTAGCATGAGAGGGATGGAAGGAATGGTATGGGCCGGCATGGGAGGGAGGGGATGAGATTATGGAATGATGAAGTGTGACAAAATGGTGGGGACAATTATTTGAAATTTTCTGCAAAAAATGAAGATTCAATAGATTTCATAGAATCATAGAAAGTTTAAGGCACAGAAAGAGGCCACTTGGGCCATCATGTCTGTGCCGGCCAGAAAACAATCCACCCATTCTAATCCCACCTTCCAGCATTTGGTCCGCAGCCCTGCAGATTACGGTATTTGAGGTGCATATCCAGACTCATTCGAAAGGAGTTGAGGTTTTCTGCCTCAACTACCCCATTACTGCCCTATTGTTCTTGCACTTCTCAGAGATTTGCCCACATATCTGCTCTTCTATTTCCCTCTGACTGTTTGGGGGTCTACAGTAAACACCCAGCAGTGCGATTGCCCCTTTTTTGTTCCTTAGTACATACTTGGCCTCTGCTCAGCACCTCATAGGTGATACTAGGAATTTGCTTTCATCCCTATTCCTCACAAACCAATGCCTGACAACTGCGTGGTGTGATGTAATACGAGTACCTGCATACTGGATATCATGCAGCGTTCACATACACACACTTTCCAGCAGCGGTTACCTGAGAGTAACCGATAGCTGGAAAGCTGGCTGATTATTATTATTATTTTTTTAAAAACCTCCCTCCTATTTCAGGAACATTGAGAAATTGCAGTACCCCACTCCCCACCCCATCCCACTTCACCTATATTGAACTTGGCATATGGCAGGGATTTGAATGAAAATGTTTTAGGAAAAAAAAAAATCGGGAGCGGCAGCGGACAAAAAATAAATAAATAGTGGCCGCATGCGCGGGTCGTGCGCCGCCGATCTTCCTCGTGGCAGCCCAGGATAATCAACCGGTCGGGCCACGCCACCCTCCCCCCAATCACATGGAGGGGGCGGGCTCTCCGACACTGACAATGGTGTCAGCTGTCTGTCCACAGGAGCTGGTGCCATTTTTAAAGGGCAGCCAGCCCTGACGGGTCAGTTAAATTTTTTTTAAAAGGGCTACCTACCTTACACCCCCAATATATCACCGATAAGTCTATCACCCCTTCCCCGAGCAAGCCCCCACCCCCCCCAGTAACAACTGAATTCGACTTTTGCCCTCTCCCCGCTCCCAAAAACACTTAACTTCAACACTTGACCTCCCCCACTCCCCACTCTCAAACTGATCGAAGTGCAGAGGTCTCCCCTTCCCACCCTCCTCTACACTAGTAATTTACATTAGAGCCCGTCTACACCCCACCCCTGCACTAAAAATCATAAATTCCTCCCTTCCCCACTATGTTGGCACCTGCTTACCCTGCACAGGCATGTAAAGGTACGAGAGTGCCAGCCGCTGCTCAAAGATCACTGTTGATTTAATTTAAATGCATTCATTTCATTAATTTAAATATGTTAATCCAGGTCCTGTCGCCTAATGGCGGGGGAATCGCCACGGAGCCTCACCGCCGCCGGGAAGATTGGGCCCGGCACTCCCAGCATCGGGCTCCGCGGTGGGCCGCTGATGATATTCAGGCCCCCCCCCCCCCCACCGATGGAGCCCGATGTCCGGAGCTCAGTAATATCCCAGCCAGTGTTTAGTAAGTGAATGCAATTGCAGGTGAATTAAAAGAGTACATCAGCGTTGATTCAATAGACAAAGATGATGGATAACAGTCTATGCCCTCCAGAGTTTCTACACAGTTTAACACCAATGGGAATACCAGTGCACAAACTTAGACTCAAGGAAGGAGCAGTTATAATGTTGCTAAGAAACCTGAATTCGAAACAAGGACTTTGTCATAAAACAAGATTGGTAGTGTCATGCAGGCACACATATTTCGCCATATGAACATTAATTATTAAACTGTTACTGGAGTAAAGGAAGAACTTGTTTAAAAAAAACAGACCCTTGACTGGAAAAACATTTGCATAGTAACAGACAGTACTTGGAAAGGACAAAGGGGCCGCTCCCTGCTCCAATTTAATCCACAATGGACTTTTGGATTACCAGTTGTTGAAGGTGGAGAGGCTAGCATTCCAGGTTAACTCCAGGTTAAGATGGCCGAATACACAAATAGACATGGTCAGACCAGTTTAGTCACATGACTAACTGGCTGTTGGAGTTTTTTTGAATTTGAACCTGCCACAGAGTTTTAAAACTCAGAAAGCTGTTTGCTCCTGGACTGAAAAGACCTCTCTCCTGTCTGCTCTCATCTTGCTCTCACCAGCTTCGGAAACCATTGAAGACACAGGAACCCCAAGACAGAAACGTCTGCTACAGTGAACAAGGTTTAAGAATACTGGGTCCCAATGAAAAGCAAAACTACCTACAATCAAGGACGCTACAGCGAGTTCGAAGCACAGTAAAAAAAAACCCTCTTCACAGATTCCCTCAAACCTCTCCTCCATATTCCTGTCTCTATTTGCATGTGCGTATTGCGTGTATTCATAAGCGTTAACCGAATCAGAGTTTAAGTTTAAATTTAATTAAATTTCACTTTTCTTCTTTAAACCTAAGGCAGCCTGTTTGTGCTAATTTCTCTGCCTTATAATTAGAAAGCGGTGAACAAGGATTCACCATGGGGGTGCTCAAAACAGTGTTTAAAAAACAAAACCCTGTTACAATAAGACCAGGTGAAGGCTGAGAAAGATCCCGAGACACCTTTCTCACCTGGTCGTAACAGTAGTTAGAAAACGGCTTTCTTCGATGATTGATGCTGAAATTATAACAGGCAGATTTCAGGAAATAGGCTCAGTATTATTCGAAGAATAAATTATCAGATGTAAACCTGGCTTTTCAAACTCAGGAGAAAACAGTTCCCAATTAGACTATTTACTGTAAGTAAAGTCACAAGGCCAGATTCTTGACAAAATTTGTATTTATATTCCTAGGCCTGTTTTTACACATGCACAGCTTAATGTAGCTTCAAGAGTGAGAAGTTTTCATTCTGTTAAAGTCTTTGGTGAAAGAATAACTAAAAGTCCTGTATGTAAAGAAGTTACAATAAAATTGCCAATTTGACTGCAAATGTTTTGCACTCTCTGCTAGTATAATTTACTAATGCTCATAAAGCAGCCCTGTAGCAAACACTTACTGCTCAAAACAAAGCTGCATGTTTGACTCCCATCTGGCAAATGTGTCCGTCACGGTTGAGAGTTCCAGCAATTATTCCATTGTCTTTTTTTTTTAAAAAGGAAATCTGAGACTTGTGCAACTCTTGCATCACACCGGTGGGCACCGATGGGAGTTCTAGTCTCTGAATACTGGGTTTACATCTAGCGGGACACTCATTTCCAATGGGAGCATAGTGACAGCCTCCCATTGTATCAAGGTGGTCCTCTTGATAGGGAGTCAAAAGTCAAGTTAATAATCTGTCCACATAAAAAGGGTCTTTGTTATGAAAAGAAATCTGCTGGATGCAAAAGCAGTGGAAGAAATGGGTTATCTCAAGTGCAGCCAGAATTCTGGAAAACTAGCATTCACTGCCCATCACCAGCAGCAAGATCGAAAGCTGAGCGAGACCAACGGGGAATAAAGATCGTGGCAGAACAATCCTAAGACCAGCAGTAAGATCAAAAACTGAGCAAGACCGGCAGGGAGGATAAAGATGACAGTAGAGCAAGCTCATGACCAACAATGAGATCGCGCACAAAGCAAGACCAGCGGGGAATAAAGAAGGACAGCAGAACTGGCCCAATACCAGCAGCGAGAGCAAGAACAGAGTGAGACCAGCAGGGAATAAGGAGGGGCAGCAGAGCAGGCCAAAGACCAGCAGCGAGAGCAAGAACAGAGTGAGACCAGCAGGGAATAAAGAGGGGCAGCAGAGCAGGCCCAAGACCAGAAACGAGAGCGAAAACAGAGCGAGACTGGCAGGCAATAAAGCGGGACAGCAGAGCAGGTCCAAGACCAGCAGCAAGGGCAGAGTGGAATGACGTTTGGAAGCAAAAGAGAGAAGAAAAATCAGTGTGACATCACAGGAAAGTAGTTAGGTGATTGGTTGGTGAGTATTTCTCTTCCTCTCTCAAAAGTAGGACATTTGTTCAAACTCAGACGGGAAATTAAAAATTTTAATAGGGATAAGTATAAAAGTGCATTAATTAATGAGTATTAGCACAGCAGGTCTGGAGGCCTTAATTAAAATTAATAGTCTGAACAAGGTACTAACTAGGTTCTAAAAGAGGAAAGAGATTTTTTTTAGATCATGGATGAGTCATACAGTCAGAGTATGCAGCACAGGAGGCAGCCATTTGGCCCATCGAGTTCATAGAGTTTAGAACAATCGAGTCTTTCCCATTCTCCCCCTCTATCATGGATGTTGCAGGTTCCGGGATTTAGATGTTTCACTAAGAACAGAGAAGATGGTAAAAGGGGGGTGGTGTGGCATTGTTAATCAAGGAAAGTATTACAGCAGCAGAAAGGACGTTTGAGGACTCGTCTACTGAGGTAGTCTGGGCCGAGGTTAGAAACAGGAGAGGAGAGGTCACCCTGTTGGGAGTTTTCTATAGACCTCCGAATAGTTCCAGAGATGTAGAGGAAAGGATAGCAAAGATGATTTTTGACAGGAGCGAGAGTAACAGGGTAGTGGTTATGGGGGACTTTAACTTTCCAAGTATTGACTGGAAATACTATAGTTCGAGTACTTTAGATGGGTCTGTTTTTGTCCAGTGTGTGCAGGAGGGTTTTCTGACACAGTATGTAGACAGGCCAACCAGGGGCGATGCCACATTGGATTTGGTACTGGGTAATGAACCCGGCCAGGTGTTAGATTTAGAAGTTGGTGAGCACTTTGGCGATAGTGATCACAATTCGGTTAGGTTTACCTTAGCGATGGGCAGGGACAGGCATATACAGCAGGGCAAGAATTATAGCTGGGGGAAAGGAAATTATGATGCGATTAGGCAAGATTTAGGATGCGTAGGATGGGGAAGGAAACTGCAGGGGATGGGCACAATCGAAATGTGGAGCTTATTCAAGGAGCAGCTACTGCGTGTCCTTGATAAGTATGTACCTGTCAGGCAGGGAGGAAGTTGTCGAGCGAGGGATCCGTGGTTTACTAAAGAAGTTGAAGCGCTTGTCAAGAGGAAGAACAAGGCTTGTGTTAGGATGAGACGTGAAGGCTCAGTTAGGGCGCTTGAGAGTTACAAGCGAGCCAGGAAGGATCTAAAGGGAGAGATAAGAGCAGCAAGGAGAGGACACGGGAAGTCATTGGCGGATAGGATCAAAGAAAACCCTAAGGCTTTCTATCGGTATATCAGGAATAAAAGAATGACTAGAGATAGGTTAGAGCCAATCAAGGATAGTAGTGGGAAGTTGTGTGTGGAATCGGAGGAGATAGGGGAAGTGTTAAATGAATATTTTTCGTCAGTATTTACAGTGGAGAAAGAAAATGTTGTCGAGGAGAATACTGAGATACAGACTACTAGGCTAGATGGGATTGAGGTTCACAAGGAGGAGGTGTTAGCAGTTTTGGAAAGTGTGAAAATAGATAAGTCCCCTGGGCCAGATGGGATTTATCCTAGGATTCTCTGGGAAGCCAGGGAGGAGATTGCAGAGCCTTTGTCCTTGATTTTTATGTCGTCATTGTCGACAGGAATAGTGCCGGAAGACTGGAGGATAGCAAATGTTGTCCCCTTGTTCAAGAAGGGGAGTAGAGACAGCCCTGGTAATTATAGACCTGTGAGCCTTACTTCGGTTGTGGGTAAAATGTTGGAAAAGGTTATAAGAGATAGGATTTATAATCATCTTGAAAAGAATAAGTTCATTAGAGATAGTCAGCACGGTTTTGTGACGGGTAGGTTGTGCCTCACAAACCTTATTGAGTTTTTTGACAAGGTGACCAAACAGGTGGATGAGGGTAAAGCCGTGGATGTGGTCTATATGGATTTCAGTAAGGCGTTTGATAAAGTTCCACACGGTAGGCTATTGCAAAAAATACAGAAGTATGGGATTGAAGGTGAATTAATGCTTTGGATCAGAAATTGGCTAGCTGAAAGAAGACAGAGGGTGGTGGTTGATGGTAAATGTTCATCCTGGAGTATAGTTTCTAGTGGTGTACCGCAAGGATCTGTTTTGGGGCCACTGCTGTTTGTCATTTTTATAAATGACCTGGATGAGGGTATAGAAGGGTGGGTTAGTAAATTTGCGGATGACACGAAGGTCGGTGGAGTTGTGGATAGTGCCGAAGGATGTTGTAGGTTACAGAGGGACATAGGTAGGCTGCAGAGCTGGGCTGAGAGATGGCAAATGGAGTTTAATGCGGAAAAGTGTGAGGTGATTCACTTCGGAAGGAGTAACAGGATTGCAGAATACTGGGCTAATGGGAAGATTCTTGGTAGTGTATTTGAGCAGAGAGATCTTGGTGTCCAGGTACATAAATCCCTGAAAGTTGCCACCCAGGTTAATAGAGCTGTTAAGAAGGCATATGGTGTGTTAGCTGTTATTAGTAGGGGGATCGAGTTTAGGAGCCACGAGGTCATGCTGCAGCTGTACAGAACTCTGGTGCGGCCGCACCTGGAGTATTGCGTGCAGTTCTGGTCACCGCATTACAGGAAGGATGTGGAAGCTTTGGAAAAGGTGCAGAGGAGATTTACTAGGATGTTGCCTGGTATGGAGGGAAGGTCTTACGAGGAAAGGCTGAGGGACTTGAGGTTGTTTTCATTGGAGAAGGAGGAGAAGAGGTGACTTAATAGAGACATATAAGATAATCAGAGGGTTGGACAGGGTGGATAGTGAGAGCCTTTTTCCTCAGATGGTGATGGCAAACACGAGGGGACATAGCTTTAAGTTGAGGGGTGATAGATATAGGACAGATGTCAGAGGTAGTTTCTTTACACAGAGAGTAGTAGGGGCGTGGAACGCCCTGCCTGCAACAGTAGTAGACTCGCCAAATTTAAGGGCATTTAAGTGGTCATTGGATAGACATATGGATGAAAATGGAATAGTGTAGGTCAGATGGTTTCACAGGTCGGCGCAACATCGAGGGCTGAAGGGCCTGTACTGCGCTGTTATGTTCTATGTTCTATAGCCCTGCAATTTTATTTCCCTCAAGTGCCCATCCAATTTCCTTTTGCTGAAGAGCTGAGTCTGTATATTTTAGTAAAGCGCAGACTCGGCTTATAAAATGAAGGGAATAGATCGTGGATATTCAACAAATTCTTTCAACTGGATAGGTTAGGGAGGACCAGAACTTGGTTGGATGTTAGGAGGTTTCCCTTTTCACAGAGAACAGCACATCGGTGGAACAGGCTACCAACTCACATGGATAACATTAATTTGCTAAACTCCTTCGAGAGATTTGGAGCGGTTTCTGGTGGGGGCAAAGGTCACCCTCTACAAAAGCTAGGTACTCTAATATAATGGACGAGTTAATGAACTTGTTTCAATTGTCTAAAGAGAATGGAGAGGCACTGACAAATCACAAGATTTTCCCCACTAATTGGTCAGGGTTTTTAGCCTCTCCCAGTAGATTGTGTAGCTCCAGGTGGGCAAGGATGCACAAGGCATCATGAATGTATGGGACAGGTGAGATGAGCCAGTTGGTTTTTCATGTACATAATTTTCTTATATTCTTATGTTAGTCCTTAAGTTATCAGATGGAAGATCAACTCTTGTCCTTTTGTGTTGTTAGTACCATAACTGCTATACTGTCATACTATTCTATTCTCTGGCCCCAACTAAAAGTAGTGATCATTATGAAACTACCAGGGCAGCATTGTGACCTATTTCAGTCTCAAGTTCCCCAATTTATTTGTTGACAGAACTTGAAAATAAACTGTTGGGGAAAATATGCATATTGAAAATTTACATATGTACATTAGTCAGCTTTGAAAAGTTTTAATCTGCTCTGCAAAGTCATTCTTTTGATACACTTTTAAAGAGTATCCTTGAACATGTCCAGTGCTACAGCTGATTAAAGCACTGTGGCTGAGATACACAGATTAGGAAGTTACCAGGTTTGATCATCAATCTGTGCTGAATTGTCAGAACTCACCAACGCAACAGTGGAACCACTGCAATCAGCCTCAAAGCTCTTGGGTTAGAGGGGGGACAAATAGTGAAGGATCCTGGACCCAACCAATATCCAGAGACCTTAGCTAGAAGTGCATATGTAGAAACAGGTGAGGACAGCAGCACACTCAACTGTGAATCCCAAAAGGTGAAACAGTCTAGTCATTCATTGTTTAGGTTCACACATTAAGAATGGCCAATTGGGAGAGGGTGCAGCACCCGCTGAATCTTATCCCAATGAGAATCGAGGCCCTCAGGAAAAAATAAGCTTCTTACCTTGATAGAGATATCACACATACAAAATTCAAAACAAAATAGACACAGCTATTACCAAAGATTCCCAGTTGAATTCCTGCAGGGAGTAGGGATACAAAAAGCTCCTGTTTCAACCTTACCTGTGCCATCAGTTTGTCCTACACCATGCTCCCCGTTGGGCAGCTCCCCTGGTTCCTGCTCATTTGCTCCAGAACCTGTAGAATTTCATACACAGCAGACAGTCAGACACTACACAACATGAATGGCATGATTCACAATACTCTAAGCTCCAGAGCTCAAAATAATCACACAACCATCTGCCTGTCTAGGATAAAGGAAGGAAGGCAAAACAACAGAAGACTATTACTGTTTCTGGAAAGGGCTACATGTTAGAAATCAAATTACCCTACAGAACATTTAACAGTGCACAGCTCCTCTGTTGATTGCACAGTCAGTATTTTTAAGGCTGTGGGTCAGATCAGTGTGGCACAAATAGCAAGTGGGTCCTGAATGATTAACTTTGAACGATGAAGAATCATCAAGGTCACTAATTTATGGCAGCTGAAGATGTCAAATTCAGTTTTTGTTACCTGGGTTTCTGGAAAAAATTTTTTTAAAAGATTACCATTCTGTGGCTCTGCCAGTTTTCCCATAAAAGTGCAAATCATGACCTTTATCATTATTAAAAAATATATCCAACTTCTAAACTATTTTATGCTCTTTGTAGTCAATGGACCATGTCATTTCAAATGTCTCCACTGCTCGATTGCTGCTTTATTTTCATTTGCCTGTGTCCTACATTTATTTTTTCTTCTCTGGAGCTCGTTCCAAGCAACACCTACAGTGAAGTACTATGGCTATGATGACAAGCTTCAAACAATCAAACCATTTTCCTTTAGATTAGGTTCTAGGGTTTTTTTGCCATTGACCACCATCGACTTCAGTTTGCTAGGGCTACTTCTATCAAATTCTGCTTTGATATCAAGGTCAGCTGCTCTCTCTCCTCCCATTAATAGTAATATTACCGCCCCTTCCCTGGTTTGGGTCTGGTGAAGGACTCGAGTGGAGAAGGAATGCACCAATATGAATGGGAGGCATAACTACATCGGGCCACTATGTTTTTTCCACTGCTGGTATGTTTTTGCCTTCCTGGATGAGCCACAATTTCCTCCAGTTAAACAGTGATACAGCCAAAGTCATCTTCTTCAGCACCCACTATCAGATTCCACTGCCTCCTTGGGGCTACTCCCAGGCTCAGCCAGACTGTTCACAATATCAGTGTCCTATTTGGCCACCAGCTGAGCTTCCAACCCCATATTGTCTCAGTCACAAAGACTGCCTATTTTCACCTCCATGAAATCACCCATCTCTGACCCTGCCTCTGCCCAACTGATGCTGAAACCTCATTCATGCCTTTGTCATCTACAGACTCAATAATTCCAATGTTCTCCTGGCATCGCCTCCTATCCTCCACCCTCCATAAAGTTCAGCTCATCCAAACCTTTGCTACCCCATATCCTAGCCCACATCAAGTCCTTTTCATCCATCACTCCAATGCTTGCTAACCTATGGTGGTTCTCAGTCCAACAACAGCTGTAATTTACAATTCTCCCTTGCTGCTCCCAATCCCAATAAACTTTTCCAGCCCAAAAATCCTCAGAGCTCTGTATTGCTCAAACTCTGACCTCTTGTGCATTTGCCACTCACTTTGCCCCACCATTAGCAGTTATACCATCAGCCGTCAAAGTCTTGAGTTCTGGAATTTCCTTCCTAAACTGCTCTGCCTCACCTCTCTCTCCTCCTTTAAGACCCACCTCTTTGACCAAGCTTTTGGTCACCTCACCGAATGTGTCCTTTGGCTTGGCATGTTGATATTTTTTCTGAATACGCTTCTGTGAAGCGTCTTTGGATGTTTTTCTATGTTAAAAGTGCAATAAAAATGCAAGTGGTTATTACTTGCAAACTGCTTAGCAGGCTGTTTTAAATCATGAGCAGAATGGATTCAGTCTGAGGTCTTGACACTCGTATAAGATATCATGACACAAACAAAACAGTAGGGCAATTTCAGTTGTGGAACTACAGTTGGTTTTAGTGCTCCTGGGCTAGACGAGGCCAAAAATTTAAGCCGAAGTCCCCATTTACCAAATTCCATGACCCCTGCCAAATATAATGTACAGGTCTACACAGTATCAGGCTTGGGTGCGAGGTCAACCAATGCCCAGTTGAATTTACGGCTATGCACATATACAATTATTTATGAGCTAATGGTAAGGCTGCTGTAATGTGGCAGATTGTCATGTTCCTGAATCACTGCAGTAATGGTGTTGGATAGGCAACAGCAGGATTTTGAATCAACAGCAATTAAGGAACAGCCATATATCCCCAGGGATGGTGAGAGAATTGGAGGGCTGGTGTTCTCATGGTATATTGCTTTTATCCTGCTCAGTAGTAGCGGTTGAGGCTGGTAAGTGCTGTTTATGCCAACAAGCTGCTTGAGGACACACCACAATCATGAACCTTTACCCCACCAAGAAATAAAATACATTTTTTTGGGGGGGGGGGGGGGGGGGGGGAAGATGATTCAGTTTTGTGCCCTTTATTGAAGGGCACACAACCACAAAATAAAAGCCAGTTTTGGAATAGCAGTTATAGATGCCTGTGTCCTTCCAAGTTATTGGCAATAGTATAAAGAAAGGAAAAGAGGAGAAAATATGCAGACAACTATGAAAAATATATGCGGTTTAGGCAGCCACAGATTACAGCATCGTCTGCTGTTATGAACGCTGGACCTTGTAACATTATTTTACTTATTAAAATATTTGAAATCCTCACACCACACTTGTATGTTACACAGTTCTCTTTGATGGCAAAATCCTTTGCGGTTAAAACTGCCAAACTCCTCCCAGTTGCAATAGGTTAAACATAATCCAAAATGATTATGGTTTAAAAATTGCGATTTGTAAAAGTTCAAGATGGAGTGCGGAAGTGACCTCACATCCACTCTGTGAAAGGACAAGACCGAAGTCTTGGTTACCAGGACAACAGAGAACACAGATCAAAGACCTTCTTTTGAAAAACGGAGACTGCAAGGATAACACCTGAAAAACAATGGGTTTCACCCTCTCAGACTTTCGAGTCGTAAAACAAGGACAGTAATTTTGAAAGATGCAGCTGTTAACACCTGGGAACAATGCAAGGCCCAAGTGGCTGAGAAACCAGACTTCTGGACTCTGCACATTAGAATAAGCTACTGACTTTTGAGTCCAGATAAATTTAACAGACTTACTGAAGGCAAACATGCTGCAAGAAACCAGCAGTTACAGCCTCAAAGCAGGCTGTAAGAAAGGAAGACCATCTGCAGTGGCAGCTCGAGAGAGAGGGAACACCTGCTCTCAAACTGTATACAGTAAAAGGCTGCGAAGACTTGAACCCATTTTGAAAGTTGAAGCTTGCGGAGAAGTAGAAGACCAGCAGGATAACCAGGAAATGCCTTATTCACAGACGGGCAGGTCGGAAGTGCTGAGAGAAGTGAGCAAAATTTTTGAAAAGGTCTGGGAGATTCAACCTATTGCAACTGGGAGGAGTTTGATAGCTTTAACCACAAAGGATTTTGTCATCAAAGAGAACTGTGTAACATACAAGTGTGGTGTGAGGATTTCAAGTATTTTAATAAGTAAAGAAAATACCTTTCTTTGTAATTTGGGGTATCAGCTACTTAAAGTGCTATTCAGTTAACTGGGGATTTCTTTTAGTTTAGTTATTATAAGTCTTAAAACTTGTCCCTTCTACTGTTCACAACAGGCAAGATACAGGCCGTACCCAACCAGCCCGTGCTGGCAAAACTCAAAACAGTGTCCAACATTAGATGTGATTCCGCGATTGGACAACATTTGCTAAATAATCCGCAGTGTGTTAAGAATTACGCTGACAACCAATTTAAGATGGTCAGTAGGGCTCGCAGTGTGATGCATTTGCGCACACTGAAAGCTACATATATGAATACACTGGGCCCTGTTCTTTGCAGACAGAAAGAACATGTAGACACATTGTGCCTGTTTCAGCTGAACAAAATAAGTGACAGCCATTCACTGGTTCATTCCTTCCGGACTATACCTTGACCAGAGTCAAGCTGCCTGGTTTAAATTTCAAACAAAGCTTGGCAGTTAACTGTCAGTCACCGTAAACTGGTGCATTCTCCATAGCAACGCCTGTACCAATCGGAGTTCACTTGCCAACCAATCAGCACTCCCTTCTCGCAGTATAAGCTGTTGTTTTCCCTTACATTGGTTATTCTTGTGGATTGTCCTGATGCGTGCAAGTTGAAAAGCTTCAACAACATCTCTATTTTCAACAATTCTCAAGTTCTGTACTATCAAATGACTAAGTCGTAAAACGTTAAATCTTGAGTAATTCTTGAAATGGGTCTAGGGGTTCATATCTCTTATTTTTCACGTTAATGATCTAACTGAGGTCGTAACACTTCACACCAATTGGCACCTGCTTTCAATTCAATTCAGACTGATGAGATTTAGACAATTTAGGAAATCAGGAAACACTTTTTCCGCACAAAGGGTACTGGATGCTGGGACAACTGACACTTTCTGGATCAACAGAGTTCTGTTAGGTAAAGTTATCAAGGGCTATGAAACAAAGGCAGTACATGGAAGTGGAGGTACAAAATTAGCCATGTATTAACTGAATGGTCAAAAGAGAGTCAAGCGGTTAAAGGGCCCAATTCCTGTTCCTATGTTGATCTCCTCTATCAGCTAAAGTTACTCAAAATGAAATTAGTTCCAACAGTGTGAACCCAGTACCTTATGTGAACAAATGAGTTGTGTATAAGGAAGGTAGAAGGAACAGACATAATGGACGGAATGGTCGATCCTCATTCCAAGCTCAGTCTTCAAATCCTCATGAAGTTGTGCAGGACATATACAGAGGAATGGTTTAAACAGAGAGCCAAGTGCTACATGACACTCAAGTGTTTGTGAACACCCAACCTTCAAAAGGCAAGCCTAACTGTTATACCAGTCAGTGAGACTTCCACTTACTGCCCTGATCTAAAGCTCATATTATGTACACACTCACGTTCTGCCCATTGTCCCCCATCACTTTCTTGTTCAGGTGCTGTCTCTCCGTACAAGTGCACCACAGCGTTCTCTTTAGCCTCTGAAGGAGGGGACTTTGTCTCATCATCATCCAGCAGTGGAACATAACTTTCTTTCATCACACTTTCTCCAACAACATCATCGTATTTCTCTGCCTCCAGAGAAGCAATAAAATCTTTCTTAACTTCTGATTCGACACTGGGAGTACCTTCATGTAGAGCATCAATCAGATTGAAGTCAGCCATCCTAAGCACAGCTGCGTCCTGAAAGAAGGCAAAATGAAAGGTTCAACATTCTATGAACTGGTACATTATGGAAACTGGATGATCAAAAGAAATGGTCACTACGTAAATGTTTGGTAATGCATCCACTTAGCAAGCACAGAAGCTGGATGGCAATCACTAGATATTTGACAAACCCAATGGGGGACACTGACATCCATTATGTTAAATAGTTCCTTTCATCCTTTTATTTTATTTCTTAATTGGCTTCCATCAGTCTCTTTCCCTTTTACTGCTTCAGGTAAAATCACTCTTGTAAAGAGGCAGAGTTTATCTGCAGCACTCAACAAAAGTAATTATTCGATTGTACTCACTTCAAACTGCATTCGTCTCCACTACATTACCTGTAGCCAAGTTGAGGGTGGGCACTGAAAAGTCTTAAAATATGGGTAAGACACTTCCAGAAGTACCTTGGGGCTTTAAAAGATAGACACCATATAAATGTTGTTTCAGTAGGAGAGTTGATTGTAACTTACTTTGTGGAATGTCAGTAGCTGAGGGTGGGAGAAGAGAAAAAGAACAGTGGTAACAGATCAGAAACAGTACATTGCACCTCAGTTTGAATCAAGATTAGCAACAAAACAATTTGCCCAAGGTACATTGGTTCCAAACCCAACTATTTGTACTTCTGATGTGCAGCAAAGCTCCTCCCTTCTCAGGACCACACCAGGCCAGCACCTATCCAGATTCACACAATGCTCAGCATTAAACTGTGCACAAAATCCTTTGCCTGCACCACAGCCATGTGTAACTTGCTCATTATATTTTAGTTCTCTGCTAAAGTTGCCAAATGCTTTTTGCTTAAATTTCACGGGCTCCAGCCACCCTTCTATATACCTCATCCAAATAGACATTCTGAATATTAACGCAGTAGCATTTTGGGCATAAGACCATTGATTCACTTCACCCAAGATCATATCTGACTAACTTGATTGAATTTTTTGAGGCAGCAATGAGGAGAGTCGATGAGGATAGCTAGTTTTATGTAGTTTGCATGGATTTTATCAAGGTTTTTTGACAAGGTCCCACATAGCAAACTGGCCAGAAAATGAAAAGCCCATGGGGTCCAAGGGAAAGTGATGAGCTGGATCCAAAATTGGCTCAAAGGGTTATAATCAATGGGTGTTTTTGTGACTGGAAGGCTGTTTCCAATGGCATTCCACAGGGCTCAGTACTGGGTCCCTTGCTTTTCATGGTATATATCAAAAGACTTGCATGTAGGGTGTATAATAAAGAAGTTTGCAGAGAATACAAAAATTGTCTGTGTGGATGATAATGAAGAAGAAAGCTGTAACCTGCAGAAAGATATCAATGGACTGTCAAGTGGGCAGAAAAATGCAAATGGAATTCATTGCAGAAAAGTGTGAGGTAATGCATTTGGGGAGGACAAACAAGGCAAAGGAATATATAATAAATGGTAGGATTCTGAAGAGTGTAGAGGAACAGAGGGATCTTGGAATGTATATCTACTGCTCCCTAAAGGCAGAAAGACAGGTAGATAAGGCAGTCAAGAATACATGGGATAATAAAAGCAAAATACTGCAGATGCTGGAAATCTGAAATAAAACCAAAAAGTGCTGGAAACACTCTGCAGGTCTGGCAGCATCTGTGGAGAGAGAAGCAAATCTCTCCACAGATGCTGCCAGATCTGCAGACATATGGGATACTTTCCTTTATTGGCCTAGAGTATAAGAGCTGAGAGGTTATGCTAACTGCATAAAACACCAGTTAGACTGCAACTAGAGTACTGCATACAGTTCTGGTCACAGCATTAAGGATGTAATCGCACTAGAGAGGGTACAGAAAAAATTTACAATGATTTTTTGCCAGAAAGGGAGAATTTTAGTTATGAGGAGCGATTGGATAGGCTGGGTTGTTTGGAACAAAGGAGGCCACAGGGAGATTTAATTGAGGTGTATAAAATTATGAGTGACCTAGAATAGATAAGGAGGACCTATTTCCATTAGCAGAGAGATCAATAACTAGGGGTCATAGATTTAAAATAATTGGTAAAAGGTGTAGAGGGGAGTTGGGGAGTAATTTATTCACCAAGAGCGTGGTGGGGTTCTGGAAGTCACTGCATGAAAGGGTGCTAGAGGCAGAAACCCTCACTGCATTTACAAAGCACTTAGATATGCATTTGACCTACAGGGCTACGGATTAAGAGCTGGAAGGTGGGATTAGACTGGCTAGCCTTTTTTCGGCCGGCACAGACACGATAACCCGAATGGCCTCCTTCTGTGCCATAAAATATTTCTATGCTTCTACGTTTCTACCCTTATAACCTTCATCAGTTTTCTTACTAAGATTCTAGAACTAAAACCTTTCCCAACAATTTTTTTTTAAATCTAAAAATCTGCCATAATTTTCAGTTCCACCAACCCTACTCGCAATATGTTTCGCAACTCTACCGATTTGTGGGGTCAGCCTTGGTTCAATGGTAGTACTCTTGTCCGAGCCAATGTTGTAGGGTTCAAGGCCCGCTCCAGATACTTGAGCACATAATCTAAGCTGACGTTGCAGTGTTCTACTGAGGGAGTGCTGCACTGTCAGAGGTGCCATCTTTCGGACAAGACTTTAAACCAAGGCCGTATCTTCCTTCTCAGGTGGATGTAAAGAATCCCATGGCAGTATTTGAAAAGCAGATGATCTGGTCGTTTGTTTCATTGCTGTTTGTGAAATTTGCAATGTGCAAACTGGCTGCCAGGTTGTCTACAATTCCCAAGTATTTAATTGGCTGTGAAAGCACTCTTGGACATCCTGAGGTCATGAAAAGTGCTATATAAATGTAAGTCTTTCTATCACATTCTTCAAAAAAAATTGCCTAAAGTCCTTAATGTTTTTTTGACAAATTTAAATTTAAAATTTCCCCATCCCAGTTTTCAATCCTGTGCCTGACAAACGACTTGAATTTCAGGATTTTGACCCAGCTGCTATGAAGGAATGGTGACATACATGACTTGGACGGAGATATGGAGGAGATGATATCCACCTGCACCTGCTGCCCTAAGTGATGGGGATTGTAGGTTTGGGAGGTGCTGTCACAGAAGTCTTAAGTTTTTGCAGTGCTTCTATAGCTACACATTGTAGCTACAGTATGCTGCTGGTGAGGGAGTGGATGTTTGGGCTAGTGGATGGGCTGTCAATCAAGTGAGCTCCATACCCATGAGGACCCCCTCCCCCTCTTTCCCCAGAGGGCAAGATCCCACAGTAACCAACTTGTTTTCATAACCCAGTCCTTGTAAATCAGTAATTAGGCTTGTAGATCTCCTCTGAACCCCCTCCAATATTTCTACAGTTTTCCTGCAATACTAAACATACACTACACCAGCTATAGCCTAAGCAAAGATGTTTTATTTGCTGTCTGTGAAGACCAAATTTATGATTTTTAATAATCTCTTCATCCCTAGATCTATTTCCTGCTCTGATTCACATTTGTGCTCCTTCTAATATTGACATTTTCACAATCTGGCATGTTGAACTTAATCTTCCACTTCACTGTCACTACCTAGCCTGCCTAGATTGCTGTGGATGTGTCATGATCCAAATTACTGACACCTGGATCAGATCTACAGAACTTAGAAACACTCAGACAAAATTTAGAAAGATGACCAAGACACCCAGATATGATCTAGAAAGGTTACTGAGTCAAACCAGATGAAAAATAGATTACTGAGTCACCCAAGTGAGATGTAGAATGCTGAAGGCAACTTAACTGGATCTGTACAGATTACTACAAACGGGGGAGCCAAATTTGGTGTTCACCTCATGGTCACACTTTTTTTGATATCAGGAATTAAATAATTCCAACTAATTTCTCCCCTCCCTAGTACAAGTATGCTGCGGCCAATTGTAAATATTTCAGCTGGTTTAGGTGAATAGCACACAGGCGGCCTTTAGTCACTTGCAAAAATCAAGGCAGCTCCTCTCATCAGATTCTGAAAATGTTTTAAAATTGTCCAGGAAGATATTTGTTTAAAAAAATTACACACAATTTACATTCAGTAATTCCATGCACTAAACCTGAATAGTATAATTGGGCTTTGGTACAACAAAAGACCACTCAGCGGGCCCCAAGGTACCCAATTTGTCCCCACTAGATCAACTTCATTTACTCGTCTTCTCATCATACCTCCTAATCCCTTCTTAAAGAAGTGCATTTAATAGTCTCTTGAACTCACATACTGCGTGTTTCAAACTTCCTACATTGACAAAGTCCAAATCTGTTAGTTAAAATTGTTACAACCAGGTGAGGCAGGGGTCTAGGGCTTCCCTCTCAGCCTTTGCCTGGTTTGAGGGTAACAGGGTTTAATTTTTAAAACACTGTTTTAAGCTTCCCTTCAGTGAATCCTTGTTCGCTGTTCTCTAATTGTAACAGCAAAAAAATTAACCAGACAGGTTTTCGTAGATTTAAGAAAGGTGCAAGTTTACTAACATTAAAACTCTAATTCAGTTAAAACTCCATGAAATACGCGACGCGACCATGCTAGCATGCGTATGCGATAAACACACACATAAAGAGAGACAGAAAAGGAGAAAGAATAAAGGGGAAAGGTTTGAAGTAATAGCTGGAGTTCATTTACTGTTTGTGGATTAGATGTAGAGTTTTTGATTGCACAACTACTGGCAACACCTATGCAGTCATATTCAGCTGGCCTCAGACACCAGAAACATCAGAGGAATGTATGATGGCATGGAGAGCTCTTGGGCCAACCATCAAGAAGATCGCCCCCCTCAAATCTAAATCAGGGGACATAATCACTGACCAACATAAACAAATGGACCACTGGGTTGAGCACTACCTAGAACTGTACTCCAGGGAGAATGCTGTCACTGAGACTGCCCTCAATGCAGCCCAGCCTCTACCAGTCATGGATGAGCTGGACATACAGCCAACCAAATCGGAACTCAGTGATGCCATTGATTCTCTAGCCAGCGGAAAAACTCCTGGGAAGGACAGCATTACCCCTGAAATAATCAAGAGTGCCAAGCCTGCTATACTCTCAGCACTACATGAACTGCTATGCCTGTGCTGGGACGAGGGAGCAGTACCCCAGGACATGCGCGATGCCAATATCATCACCCTCTATAAAAACAAAGGTGACCGCGGTGACTGCAACAACTACCGTGGAATCTCCCTGCTCAGCATAGTGGGGAAAGTCTTTGCTCGAGTCGCTCTGAACAGGCTCCAGAAGCTGGCCGAGCGCGTCTACCCTGAGGCACAGTGTGGCTTTCGTGCAGAGAGATCGACCGTTGACATGCTGTTCTCCCTTCGTCAGATACAGGAGAAATGCCGTGAACAACAGATGCCCCTCTACATTGCTTTCATTGATCTCACCAAAGCCTTTGACCTCGTCAGTAGACGTGGTCTTTTCAGACTACTAAAAAAGATTGGATGCCCACCAAAGCTACTAAGCATCATCACCTCATTCCATGACAATATGAAAGGCACAATTCAACATGGTGGCTCCTCATCAGAACCCTTTCCTATCCTGAGTGGTGTGAAACAGGGCTGTGTTCTCGCACCCACAATTTTTGCGATTTTCTTCTCCCTGCTGCTTTCACATGCGTTCAAGTCCTCTGAAGGAATTTTCCTCCACACAAGATCAGGGGGCAGGTTGTTCAACCTTGCCCGTCTAAGAGCAAAGTCCAAAGTACGGAAAGTCCTCATCAGGGAACTCCTCTTTGCTGACTATGCTGCTTTAACATCTCACACTGAAGAGTGCCTGCAGAGTCTCATCGACAGGTTTGCGGCTGCCTGCAATGAATTTGGCCAAACCATCAGCCTCAAGAAAACTAACATCATGGGGCAGGACGTCAGAAATGCTCCATCCATCAATATTGGCGACCACGCTCTGGAAGTGGTTCAAGAGTTCACCTACCTAGGCTCAACTATCACCAGTAACCTGTCTCTAGATGCAGAAATCAACAAGCACATGGGTAAGGCTTCCACTGCTATGTCCAGACTGGCCAAGAGAGTGTGGGAAAATGGCGCACTGACACGGAACACAAAAGTCCGAGTGTATCAGGCCTGTGTCCTCAGTACCTTGCTCTATGGCAGCGAGGCCTGGACAACGTATGCCAGCCAAGAGCGACGTCTCAATTCATTCCATCTTCGCTGCCTCCGGAGAATACTTGGCATCAGGTGGCAGGACCGTATCTCCAACACAGAAGTCCTCGAAGCGGCCAACATCCCCAGCTTGTACACACTACTGAGTCAGCGGCGCTTGAGATGGCTTGGCCATGTGAGCCGCATGGAAGATGGCAGGATCCCCAAAGACACATTGTACAGCGAGCTCGCCACTGGTATCAGACCCACCAGCCGTCCATGTCTCCGCTATAAAGACGTCTGGAAACGCGACATGAAATCCTGTGACATTGATCACAAGTCGTGGGAGTCAGTTGCCAGCGTTCACTAGATGCTGGCGGGCAGCCATAAAGACAGGGCTAAAATGTGGCGAGTCGAAGAGACTTGGTAGTTGGCAGGAAAAAAGACAGAGGCGCAAGGGGAGAGCCAACTGTGTAACAGCCCCGACAAACAAATTTCTCTGCAGCACCTGTGGAAGAGCCCGTCACTCTGGAATTGGCCTTTATAGCCACTCCAGGCGCTGCTTCACAAACCACTGACCACCTCCAGGCGCATATCTATCGTCTCTAGAGATAAGGAGGCCCAAAAGAAAAAAAAAGAATAAATCTTGCAGTTCTCATTGGGGCCCAGTGCACACTTTCACTTGTTTAGCTGCAGGAGTCTTCTCTCTTAAGGTTTAAATGACTTCCGGGGGTGCCTGGAAATTCGAGGGAGGAAGACAGGTGCTCTCTTCAAGTTCAGTTGCAGTCTGTTTTCCAACTGTTCTGAGAGCACAACTCAAACCAAACCTGGGCCAGCAGGTTAGTCATATGACTAGTTCCTTATTTGCAAGGTTTTGTAGATTCTTTCAATCTTAGCAGACACCCTTAGTGGGGGGGACGGAATGCTAGCTTTTACACGTTCAATGTCTCTTGATCCAAAATCCAACTGGCGAATTGATTTAGGGGAGGCACTCCCATTGTCTTCTCCAGGCAACTGTCTTTTAGAATGCAAAACTAGCAGTCATGTTTCCAGCCACTATCCTTTTAAACCAAGCTATTTTTTCAGTCCAGTAACAGTTTAAAATTAATGTTCCATATGACAAAATTAATGTGTCTCATTTTGGCAGGTGTGGTTTTCATGACACAATGTTTGATACAATGATGTTTCCCCTTGTGGGAGAATCTGGAACTAGGGGTCACTGTTTAAAAATAAGATGTCGCCCATTTAAGACAGAGATGAGGAGAAATTTTTTCTCAGAGGATCATGAGTCTTTGGAACTCTCTTCCTCAAAAGACGACAGAAGCAGAGTTTTTGAATATTTTTAAGGCAGAGGTAAATAGATTCATAGTAAGCAAGGGGATGAAAGGTTATTGGAGGTAAGCAAGGGGGTGAAAGGTTATTGGGGGTAAGCAAGGGGGTGAAAGGTTATTGGAGGTAGGCGGAATGTGGAGTTGAGGTTACAATCAGATCAGCCATGATCTTGAGCAGGCTCAAGGGGCTGAGTGGCCTACTCCTGCTCCTCATTCGTATGTATGTAAATAAAATCTCAACTGTGAATATGGTTCTATTTCTACACTTCTCTACAGCACACATCACTCTATAATTACTTAGTAATTGGCAGATGTGTCCATGGTCCACCCTTTAGATGATGCCATCACACTGACGGGACAACCACAATCTCCCAAAATTGAGTCAAGATTCATTAGGACCTAGCCCTAACCCCAATACGGGGCAGATAGTGTAGCGTTGCACAGCATTTAACTCGAGCTATATGACCTTTGAAGCAAACTGCACTTGTGGCTAAATTTTCTTCTTTATTACAGAGTTAGGTGATTTTTCTTTGCTCACATTTGCACCTTTTTGGCCAGGTTTGTGGAGGTGGGGAAATGGAGGAACTGCCAATTTTCTCCTCTCAGTTTGAAGGAGCTGATCATTTCTGAAATACAAAAGGAAAAGACTGCAAATGCTGTTAAGCATGAAATAAAAACAGAATACTAGAACTGCTCAGCAGGTCAGGTTACATCTGCAGAGTTAATGTTTTGGGTCGATGACCTCTCGTCAAAAATAAAACTGTTAGATCACTAACTTTTTCTAGTACCGACAGAAGGTCATCGAACCAAAACGTTAACTCTATTTCTCTCTCCATAGATGTTGCTTGACCTGCTGAGCAGTTCCAGCATTGTTTTCATTTGCGATACAGCAGCTAACTCAGCATAAAACCGGGATCAAATCAGGAAATTAATATCTTAATATCAGGTCATATTACCAGCTTTTTATCTACTTTGCATTTTCAGCTTTTATTTTAAAATGTTTAATGTTTCAGCAACACTATACTAGGCATAGCTGAAAGATCACTCCTTCTTCCCACCCCCGCCAAAATGCGGAAAGCTCCACAACTGGTTAACTACTTTCTAGTAGATTTTTTTTAAAACTCTGCACTGAGTGCTGCTGGACGGCACAGAGCGTGAAGAAGGGAGTTTGGCAAGTGAGGGAGTTCAGTAAGGAGGGGAACTAAAAATTAAGAAAAAATAAATCTGACTGCACTGAGAGCTGCTTTGCGTGCACAGTGTAAAGTGGGAGTTTGGTCCATGAGGAAGGGGCTCCTTTCTATCTTTCTTCTACCTTTGTTCAGCCTCCAGTAGCTGCCTCTCTCTTTGGTACAGGGGAAGAAGCTGATTGGTGAGTAACTGGTAAGTTATTTCACTTATTGTAAGAAAATGCTTTTAATGTTAAGGTATGGCTGGTCAGCTCGGCCAAATGAGCCAGCATGTGGGCAGTCATGGACACACGCGTCCTAGACTAACACATTTGCAGGAAGTGTCACCAGTTGCAGAAGCTTGAGCTCCGGGATTTGGAACTCAAGCAGCGGCTGGAGTCACTGTTGTGTATCTGCGAGGCAGAGGACTATGTGGATAGCACGTTTAGGGAGGGGATCACACCGCAGGTTCGGGGCATGCAGGCAGAGAGAATGGGTGACCGCCAGGCAGTCTAAGAAAACCAGGTAGGGAGTGCAGGAGTCCCCCGAGTCTATCTTCCTTGCAAATAAGTTTTCCATTTTGGATACTGGTGAGAGCAATGGTTCCTCAGGGGAGTGCAGCCAGAGCAAAGTCTGTGGCTCAGCTGCACAGGAGGGGAGGAAGAAGAGTGGAAGAGCAATAGTGATAGGGGATTAGATAGTTAGGAGATCGGTCAGGGGTTTCTGCAGCAGTAAACGTGACTCCAGGATGGTGTGTTGCCTCCCTGGTGCCAGGGTCAAGGAGCAGCTGCAGGACATCCTACTGGGGGAGGGTGAACAGCCAGAGGTGGTGGTCCTCATTGGTACCAATGACATAGTTAGGAAGAGGGATAAGGTCCCGAAAGCACTTTTTAATGAGTTAGGAAGGAAATTAAAATGCAGGACCTCATGAGCAGTAATCTCAAGATTACGCCCAGTGCCATGTGCTAGTGAGCATAGGAATAGAAGAACTGAGTGATTGAACACGTGGCTGGAGTATTGGTGTAGGAGGGAGGAAATCAGATCTGAGGCATTGGGACTGGTTGCGGGACAAGTGGGACTTGTACAAGATGGACGGGCTACACCTTAACAGGACCAGAACTAACATCCTCACAGGGAGATTTACGAATGCTGTTGGGAAGGGTTTAAACTAGCTTGTCAGAGGGATGGGAACCTGAGGTGTAGCTCAAATTGGAAGGAAGTAAAACTGTTAACAGGAGGTAGAAAAGTTGCAAGTGACATTAGAAGGCAGGAGAAACAAAGGCAAGCATCAACTAGGCTTAGTATGGAGAATAATGTCAAAAAGAGAAGGTTAAGGACATGCGACTTGAATGTACACAACATTCGCAACCAGGTAGATGATTTAAAGGCCCAGAGGTAAATGGGTATGATCTAATTGCCATTACGGAAACGTGGCTACAGGGTGACCAAGACTGGGAACTGAATATTCAAGGATATTCGACATTTAGGAAGGACAGGCAAAAGGAAAAGGAGGTGGTGTTGCGCTGATTAGAAGGGATGGGATCAGTACATTAGTACGGGAGGATCTCAGATTGGAAGAACAAAATGTGGAACCTGTTTGGGTGGAGCTAAGAAACAGGAAGGGGGAGCAAACATTGGTAGTTATCGGCCACCAAACAGTAGTGGTAGTGTGGAGCATGGTATTGATCAGGAGATTAGAGAAGCATGTAGCGTGGGTAATACAGTAATCATGGATGACTTCAATCTGCATATAGACTGGGTAAACCTAATGAGCACTAATGCTGTGGAGGACAAGTTTCTGGAGTGTATTAGGGATGGTTTTCTAAAGC